>NC_090298.1:61562500-61697500 GCF_039906515.1 Pseudorca crassidens
ACAGTGGGTTGGCAACTGAAATCACAGTCACATGCATGTATACCTATAGAGAAATGTACCATGGTTTTTTTTTAAATAAGGTTAAATTGGTGGATTTCTTAAATGATTAAGTTCAAATACAGTGTGTAATTAAAAAAAAATTACACTATTAAAAAGGAGGTTACTGAAATGGTACAGATGAACCGGTATGCAGGGCAGAAACTGAGACACAGATGTACAGGACAAACGTTTGGACACCAAGGGGGGAAAGTGGCTGGGGGGGTGGGGATGGTGGTGTGCTGAATTGGGAGATTGGGATTGACATACATACGCTAATATGTATAAAACGGATAACTAATAAGAAACTGCTGTATAAAAAAATAAAATGAAATTCAAAAAAAAGGTTACTGTGCTAACAGTTTTAGAAGACTGAAATTAATAAAAATAAAACTATTAATTGAATTTGTAAAGCTGTGCAACCCTGCTGTATTATTACACAATCATAATTTGTCATGAGTATTTAAAATATATAAAATAAAAAATAAATAAAATAAAATATATAAAATAGTTTATTAATTCAAGAAGATATTTTTAAGCATCTATTTTGTTTTTGGAAATGTACCATGTTTTAATACATCTATACTGTCTTCTTTTTTTTTTTTTTTTTTTTTGCGGTACGCAGGCCTCTCACTGTTGTGGCCTCTCCCGTTGCGAAGCACAGGCTCCGGATGCGCAGGCTCAGCAGCCATGGCTCACGGGCCCAGCCGCTCCGCAGCATGTGGGATCCTCCCAGACCGGGGCACGAACCCGTGTCCCCTGCATCAGCAGGCGGACCTTCAACCACTGCGCCACCAGGGAAGCCCTACTGTCTTCTTTTTAAAGAGTTATGGGAAATGATCACCACAGCAACATTATAAAAAAGTATACAGAGAAAAGCAATTATATTATTTTCTCAGGTAAATATGGTATTTATCAGCCTAAATCCATCTTAAGGAATAAAATCATTCCTTACTTTTACTTCACATTTATAGGAAAAAAAACCCTTTTTTTTGGCCACAGCCATCGGCTTGTGGGATCCTAGTTCCCTGACCAGGGGTCAAACCCAGGCCCTGCGCAGTGAAAGCGCAGAGTCCTAACCACAGGACCGCCAGGGAATTCCCTATAGGAAAATTTTATAACTCCAAAAACTCTGGCTCTTTCCCCAGATTAGGAAACATAAACAGGCAAGAACATGAAAAAGATACTCACGCTTTCCAAAAAACTTTCTGGAGTTATAAATATAGTCAATATAGCCCAAACACAAACTTCAAGTCTAACTCACCCAAAAAGATGTACTTAAATGACAGTATGTGATTTCGTAATAATGAAAAAGTAAAAGAAACAAAGATAAGATACTTGACCATGTGAAACTTATAAGTACAAAATACACAAAAATGAAGACAATTTTTAAAAACATAAGTAGAAAATATACTATATTCATGCTAATAACATGAGTAAAGCTAAAGTAAAGTGTAGTTAATCAGGTAAAGCTTCAAGTTTTAAGATTCTAGAGAAAAATGTGGATTTTGAAAAATTACTGAGCCAAGAACTTTAAGGCTAACAATCTACTTTCAAGAGTTCATACCCTAACAGTCCTCCTCAGTAAAAGAGACAAATGTTTAGTAAAGGTTACTTTTCTACCAAAACCATGCTTCTAGTACAAATACTGAAGAAAACATGGACAAAGCAAGAGATTATGTATATTTTTTATTAGAATAATGCACTTTGAAACTGCAAGCACATCTACCCTCTGAAATGTAGATAGTGTGCACCTTTACCTAATTTAAAGAGATTTCAATTTCTTTCTTATTAAGTAAGAAAAAAAGCAAGAAAAGGGCCTTGGAAGAGCCAAAATTAAGGTCAAAATTTACACTAAAGTTTATATATATGATTTATAGGAGAGATCTTCATGTCCTCATTCAGAGCAGTTACTCTTTAAGTCTATTTCTACAAATTTGGTTTCTTATAAATTTACACAAAAATTTGGTTTCTTGTATTTTAAAGTAATAGATGAGAAAGGGGAAAACTAGTGCCATAGATAGGCATGCTGATAGAAGAAGTAATGACAGAAATCTCACTAGGGATGAGAAAGAAGACCCATATAAAGCAAGGCAGTTAGGAGCACTTCAAGGAGAATATAAAGGCCTCAGCAACCTGATAACCCCCTAAAGTGGTCTTACCTTTACTTATAATAAAGGACAGCGATAAATTTAAGTATTAAAGAAGATTAAATGAGGAGCAGCAGGACCAGGAAGGGTAAAAAGGAAAAAAAAAAAAAGGTTACATGATATGCTCTGTTTAAAAACAAAGAAACTGGGAGATGCAAGACGGAAGAGATATGGGAACATATGTATATGTATAACTGATTCACTTTGTTATAAAGCAGAAACTAACACACCATTGTAAAGCAATTATACCCCAATAAAGATGTTAAAATAAATAAATAAATAAAACCAAAACACTCTCTAAAGCAGAAGAAAAAGAAACTTTTAATAGAAATTTAAATGAGAAAAAACTAATACTCACGGAGCTATGTCTGGTTGTGTTGCACTGGAAAGGTCAGGAGGTAGTCTTCTTGAAGGGCCTTACTAAAAAAGCCTTCCCCTCCTTGGCCCATTAATCACAGCCAAATTTCTGGTTCTTAGGCTCAAAATTTATTTTGTAAGCCCACCAAGAGTAGAATCATGTCTTAAGGGCAGAACAACGTTGATTAATGAGGCTGATGTATAATGCTAGAATGCCAATTTATTGACATACAATGAGAAGCACAATTGTTTCTGGCACTAGAAAAAAGTCTTTCAAAACGCAAGCCCACTCTCTTATGATAGGCAGACCCATGCGAAAAACCATAGCCTTACCAGAAAATATATTGGTGAGTATGGTACCAAAAAAAGGAAAATTAGATAAACAGAATTATTTCATAGCTTAAGCAGTTTTCAGTCTTTTCTTGGAGCATTAACATTCTAAGGAGGTGTCTCAGAAGCTCTCTTTGTTTTCTGTTGTTTTCTGTGCTTGAAATCTTTTTAAGATTTCTTTTGGAGGGGGAAAAAAGTTCCATTGCTAAAAAGTAAAGTAAAACTACTGTTTTACTTAAAGGAAACAGGGTGGTCTTACAAACATTAAAACTATACTCAGAACACCCCCATCTCCTGGACAAGGCTTTAGGTGGACAAAACAGATATTTACCCTGTGATTTTCTTTATTTTGTGCTTTCACTGTTGACCAAGCTTCCTTCCTATTAATACACTTAACACACTCTTTGTGGAAAAGATAATCCAGTCAATCAGTTAACAGTCTAGTCTTATAAGACTAGAACCCATTCTCTCTTTCAGACATCTTTGTGTATCTTTATTATGACCTATTAAATATTGCTTTCATTTTATCCTCTGAGATTAAATCTTATTTCCAGTTTCTTAGGTAATATTTTAATATAATCCTAAGTATTAATAGTGGTATATAAACTATTTTATAAATGTTTCCAGTCAGAATGGTTAAACTGAAATCGTTTTTTGGTGTTTTTAAAAAAGTAAAACTTGAAAGTTTGACTATTTAGTAAGACTCCATCCTTAAGGCTGTATTCAGCTGAGATGTTGTAAGGAGTTGAATAGTGTTGCCCAAAATTCATGTCTACCCAGAACCTCAGAATGTGATCTTATTTGCAAATAGGTTCTTTTTTTTTTTTTAAATTTTATTTATTTTATTTTTGGCTGTGTTGGGTCTTTGTTGCTGTGCGCGGGCTTTTCTCTAGTAGTGGCGAGCAGGGGCTACTCTTCGTTGCGGCGCTTCTCATTGCGGTGGCTTCTCTTGTTGCAGAGAAGGCTTCTCTAGGCTGTGCAACTATTGAGCACGGGCTTCAGTAGTTGCAGCACGTGGGCTCAGTAGTTGTGGCGCATGGGCTTAGTTGCTCCGCAGCATGTGGGATCTTCCTGGACCAGGGCTCAAACCTGTGTCCCCTGCATTGGAAGGCAGATTCTTAACCACTGTGCCAACAGGAAAGCCTGGAAATAGGTTTTCTATAGACATAATTCATTAAGATGAGGTCATACAGGATTGGCATGCGGCCTAAGTCCAATGACTGGTGTCCTTATAAGAGACACACCAGGAAGAAGACCATGTAAAGACAGAAGCAGAGACTGGAGTTATACTGCCAAAAGCCAAAGAAAACGGAGGATTGCTGGCAATCATAAGAAGCTAGAAGAGGCAAGGAAGGATGGAGGGAAGAGCATGATTTGCTGACACCTTGATTCCAAACTTCTAGCCTCCAGAAATGTGAGAGAATAAATTTTAGTTGTGTTAAGCCACCTAGTTCACAGTAATTTTACATTGGCAGCCCTAAGAAATTAATACAGATGTTAACACAAGCTGAATTGCTTCTTTTTAGAGAAATATTTGTGGAACACCAATGCTTTAAAGGGCTTGAATTCCAGTGATCTGTTGTTACTAGGAGGGAACAAAACAGAAACCTTCCAGTTTCAAGTCTTAGAATCTTTTCACTATACCATATTCTCCTATCCATCTGTCCATCCATCCATCCATCCATCCATCCATCCAATAGTTACCATATGCTTACACTGTGCCAAGCAGTGGGCAATGAACAAGTTAAATACTATCCCTTCCTTCACAGTGAACTTGTCTAGTCTCACTCAGTAGGTTGTGGAAATCCTTCCATGTTAATGCATACAGCCCTATATGAGGTATTTTTTAATAACTATATGTACGGTGTTTCACTGATTGCATGCAGATTTTAAGCAATATCTTATCGATGAAAACTTAAATTATTTCCAATTTTAAAGTATTATTGTAAACACCGAGATGAACATAATTGTACATACATCTATACCCTTGTCTGCATATCTTATTTAAATGAAAATCATAGCATGGCTTCTAGGTCTAAGGGTATGTACATTTTACTTAGTGATATGTATTGCCAAATTGCCCTCCATAAAGACTGTACCAACTGACATTTGCATCAACTGTGAGAAGAGAGCCCATTTCTCTCACTAACACTTGGTACTGGTGTTTTCATTTATGCCAATGTTATAGGTGACCAATAATATCATAGCTGTGCTTGTATTTTTGTGATTATTAGTGAGTTATAGTCATTAAGGGTACAGTCTGACTTTCTGAATTTGAATGCAGGTTCCACTGGTTCAGGTTCCTTAAATTCTTGGTGCCTCAGTTCCTCAATGGTAAAGCAAGGATAACAACAGTATCTGCCAATAGCTGGGAGAACTAAATGGGTTAATATCTATGAAGTACTTACAACCATATGGAGTTCATAGTGTTATTATTTCATATGTCATCCAATTCTCCTTTCTTTGTATGTAAATTTTCTGTTTATATTTTTATCTATCTTTATGGTGGAGTGTTCATCTCTCTTATTAATTTGTAAGAACTCTTTTTATATTCTAGATCTTATCCTTTATCTGGCATGTAGTTGGTAAATACTTTGCCCAATATGTCGCTTGTTTTTCCATCTTATTTGATTTTTCTTCCTTTTACCTCCTTTTCTGTTCTGTTCTCCTGGAGAAATTTTATTGTATAATGTTTATATACTCAGGTCTATCAATCTTATCTCTATGGCTTCACGATTTATGTGGATAAGAAAGCACTTTTCACAAAATATAGTATTTTAATTTAATGGTAAAGTGAAAGACAGCTAACATTTTTGTTTTTCTTGTTTAGGAGGAGAAACTTCTAGAAGACTTGAGGAGTAATTTCTTGGTAGAGTCTCATTAATTTAATATTCAGGGTGGGCATTACTGATAGATGTGGAAACTTATTACAATCTTTCCTCTTTAAAGAAAAAATGAAAACAATTAGTGATTTGGGACATTACTAAAAAGATTTTCTAGAGTTATAGTTCTCCACAAAGAGTGGCTACAAGTCTCCTGTTTCAGAATTTCTCTCAATCTTAAACATTTTCTCTGTAAGCAAATGGGTGTCTAGATCCTATGAAATCATATATATAGATTTTACATATTATGAAGAGATTTTGGTTACTGATATCCTAGATACAAAGGATCACAACATGGAAAGACAGGCTATTAACTGAGGTACTCAACTTTCATTCATTGGCAAATGCCAAATTAGAAACGAAACTTTTTTTTTCCCCACTGGTTGTCAAATAACACTTTATTATTTTCCTTTGCAGTTCTTAACTAGCTGGGCAATCCACCACACCACTGTTGATGTCACCTAAGATGTCGTGAAGGTGGCAGCCATCAACATTGCAGCCCACAGACTAGGCGGTCCCCAGGATCTCTTTAATGGTTCCAGAGAGTTCTCTAGCTAAAGATCGATGCCACATCTGTCGGGCAATGTTGACAATCTCACCAAAAGTGATGTTTCCACTGTGCTTAATGTTTTCCTGCTTCTTTCTGTCTCTTGGCAGTTCCTTGAGGGCTCTGATGATCAGGGCAGAGGCAGAAGGTACCACCTCAATCTGGGCCTGTCGGTTCTGAATGGTCAGTTTCACTGTAATCCTCAGACCCTTCCAATCACCAGTTGCCTTGGCGATGTCATCACCAACTTTCTTTGGAGACAGACCCAGGGGGCTGATCATGGGGGAAAGGGCAAATGTGGCACCGACTTCTCCACCGGTGCACCTCAGGTACACAACTTTGATCTCATTGGGGTCGAACTTAGGTGGCATGGTGGAGGCGGCTGGCGTTGGTGTCGGATGAACCCGGATTCAGGACAACCAAAGAAAGTTGCACCTTGGCCTCCTCCGAGCCGAAAGCAAAACATTTTTAATGCATATAATTTGCTCAATTTTCCTCTCAAGGGAATTAATTTTTCAAAGGAAATTTCATTATGTTTACCTAGGCATGCCTCATCACTCTAGTTCCTTTCAGCTCTGTTCTAATTACAATCCAAAGTTGGCATCCTTTGTGGATTTTCTTGCATGCTTTCTCCCAGGTAATTAATATGATTTAAATAAAATTGTATTTAACATAGCACCTATGGCACCATGCAGAACACCACCTCCAATTCAATATGATGCCATCATTACCTTTGGTATGATCCAACTGCTAGTTTTTAGCCCATGTTGACAACTAACAAGAACTTAATTTCCCTAAAACAGTATTAACTATTCTAGTGAAAATTAGATAGTAGCTTCCTGCCTACTGAATATGAATTTTGTAATTCTACTCTATTAAAGCTAACACAATAAGAGCATTCAAGTTTATTTGGCTTAATTTGTCCTTCACATACCCATATGCATGTTGTTCATTCTTCATTATTCTGTACACCCTTTACATACATTCTTAAGGGCAAACATGAGAAGCACAGTTTTATACGTCCTACTCACAGGTTTGCATTAAAAACAAAACAACAGACTGAACTGCCCTGGAGCCTGAGGGGAGGGTGGCCTAACTGAGGCTGCTGGCTCTGGAGGGGCCCCACCAGCCGAAGCTGTGACAGTCCTGGGGACCACGGGCAAGAGGACAGACAGGAGAAGCAAGAAGAACTACATTCCTGCAGCCTGTGGAACAAACACCACATTCACAGGAAGAGAGACAAGATGAAAAGGCAGAGGGCTATGTACCAAATCATGGAACAACATAAAACCCCAGAAAAACAACTAAATGAAGTGGAGATAGGAAACCTTCCAGAAAAAGAATTCAGAATAATCATAGTGAAGATGATCCAGGATCTCGGAAAAAGAATGGAGGCAAAGATCGAGAAGATGCAAGAAATGTTTAACAAAGACCTAGAAGAATTAAAGAACAAACAAACAGAGATGAACAGCACAATAACTGAAATGAAAAATACACTAGAAGAAATCAGTAGCAGAATAACTGAGGCAAAAGAACGCATAAGTGACCTGTAAGACGGAATGGTGGAATTCACTGCTGCAGAACAGAATAAAGAAAAAAGCATGAAAAGAAATGAAGACAGCCTAAGAGACCTCTGAGACAACATTAAACGCAACAACATTCGTATTATAGGGGTCCCAGAAGGAGAAGAGAGAGACAAAGGACCAGAGAAAATATTTGAAGAGATTATAGTCAAAAACTTCCCTAACATGGGAAAGGAAATAGCCACCCAAGTCCACGAAGCGCAGAGAGTCCCATACAGGATAAACCCAAGGAGAAACATGCCAAGACACATAGTAATCAAATTGGCAAAAATTAAAGACAAAGAAAAATTATTGAAAACAGCAAGGGAAAAACGACAAATAACATACAAGGGAACTCCCATAAGGTTAACAGCTGATTTCTCAGCAGAAACTCTACAAGTCAGACGGGAGTGGCATGATATACTTAAATTGAGGAAAGGGAAGAACCTACAACCAAGATTACTCTATCTGGCAAGGATCTCATTCAGATTCCATGGAGAAATCAAAAGCTTTACAGACAAGCAAAAGCTAAGGGAATTCAGCACCACCAAACCAGCTCTACAACAAATGCTAAAGGAACTTCTCTAAATGGGAAACACTAGAGAAGAAAAGGACCTACAAAAACAAACCCAAAACAATTAAGAAAATGGTCACAAGAACATACATATCGATAATTACCTTAAACGTGAATGGCTTAAATCCTCCAACCAAAAGACACAGGCTCGCTGAATGGATACAAAAACAAGCCCCATATATATGCTATCTACAAGAGACCCACTTCAGACCTAGGGACACATACAGACTGAAAGTGAGGGCATGGAAAAAGATATTCCATGCAAATGGAAATCAAAACAAAGCTGGAGTAGCAATACTCATATCAGATAAAATAGACTTTAAAATAATGTTACAAGAGACAAGGAAGGACACTACATAATGATCGAGGGATCAATCCAAGAAGAAGATATAACAATTATAAGTATATATGCACCCAACATGGGAGCACCTCAACACATAAGGCAACTGCTAACAGCTATAAAAGAGGAAATTGACAGTAACACAATAATAGTGGGGGACTTTAACACCTCACTTACACCAATGGACAGATCACTCAAACATAAAATTAATAAGGAAACACAAGCTTTAAATGACACAATAGACCAGACAGATTTAACTGATATTTATAGGACATTCCATCCAAAAACATCAGATTACACTTTCTTCTCAAGTGCACACGGAACATTCTCCAGGAGAGATCACATCTTGGGTCACAAATTAAGCCTCAGTAAATTTAAGAAAATTGAAATCATATCAAGCATCTTTTCTGACAACAATGCTATGAGATTAGAAATCAATTACAGGGTAAAAAAAAAAGTAAAAACATAAACACATGGAGGCTAAACAGTACATTACTAAATAACTAAGAGATCACTGAAGAAATCAAAGAGGAAATCAAAAAATACTTAGAGACAAATGACAATGAAAACACGATGATCCAAAACCTATGGGAGGCAGCAAAAGCAATTCTAAGAGGGAAGTTTATAGCAATACAAGCCTACCTCAACAAACAAGAAAAATCTCAAATAAACAATTGAAACTTACACCCAAAGAAACTAGAGAAAGAAGAACAAACAAAACCCAAAGTTAGCAGAAGGAAAGAAATCATAAAGATCAGAGCAGAAATAAATGAAATAGAAACAAAGAAAACAATTGCAAAGATCAATAAAACTAAAAACTGGTTCTTTGAAAAGATAAACATAATTGATAAACCATTAGCCAGACTCATCAAGAAAAAGAGGGAGAGGACTCAAATAATAAAATTAGAAATGAAAAAGGAGAAGTTACAACATAAACCGCAGAAATACAAAGCATCCTAAGAGACTACTACAAGCAACTCTATGCCAATAAAATGGACAACCTGGAAGAAATGGGACAAATTCCTAGAAAGGTATAACCTTCCAAGAGTGAACCAGGAAGAAACAGAAAATATAAACAGACCAATCGCAAGAAATGAAATTGAAACTGTGATTTTAAATCTTCCAACAGGGCTTCCCTCGTGGCACAGTGGTTGAGAGTCCGCCTGCCGATGCAGGGGACACGGGTTCGTGCCCTGGTCCGGGAAGATCCCGCATGCCATGGAGCGGCTGCGCCCGTGAGCCATGGCCGCTGGGCCTGCGCGTCCGGAGCCTGCTGCTCCGCAACGGGATGGGCCACAGCAGTGAGAGGCCCGTGTATCACAAAAAAAAAAAAAAAAAAATCTTCCAACAAACAAAAGCCCAGGACCAGACGGCTTCACAGGTGAATTCTATCAAACATTTAGAGAAGAGCTAACATCCATCCTTCTCAAACTCTTCCAAAAAACTGCACAGGAAGGGACACTCCCAAACTCATTCTATGAGGCCGCCATCACCTTGATCCCAAAACCAGACAAAGATACTACAAAAAAAGAAAATTACAGACCAATATCACTGATGAATATAGGTGGAAAAATCCTCAACAAAATACTAGCAAACAGAATCCGACAACACATTAAAACGATCATACACCATGATCAAATGGGATTTATCCCAGGGATGCAAGGATTCTTCAGTATACACAAATCAATCAATGTGATACACCATATTAACAAATTGAAGGATAAAAATCATATGATCATCTCAACAGATGCAGAAAAAGCTTTTGACAAAATTCAACACTCATGTATGATAAAAACTCTCCAGAAAGTGGGCATAGAGGGAACCTACCTCAACATAATAGAGGCCATAAAAAACAAACCCACAGCAACCATCATTCTCAATGGTGAAAAACTGAAAGCATTTCCTCTAAGATCAGGAACAAGACAAGGATGTCCGCTCTCACCACTATTATTCAACATAATTTTGGAAGTCCTAGCCATGGCAATCAGAGAAGAAAAAGAAATAAAAGGAATACAAATTGGAAAAGAAGAAGTAAAACTGTCACCATTTGCAGATGACATGATACTATACATAGAGAATCCTAAAGATGCCACCAGAAAACTACTAGAGCTAATCAATGAATTTGGTGAAGTTGCAGGATACAAAATTAATGCACAGAAATCTCTTGCATTCCTATACACTAACGAAAAATCTGAAAGAGAAATTATGGAAACACTCCCATTTACCATTGCAAGAAAAAGAATAAAATTCCTAGGAATAAACCTACCTAAGGAAACAAAAGACCTGTATGCAGAAAACTATAAGACACTGATGAAAGAAATTAAAGGTGATACAACCAGATGGAGAGATATACCATGTTGTTGGATTAGAAGAATCAATATTGTGAAAATGACTATACTACCCAAAGCAATCCACAGATTCAATGCAATCCCTATCAAATTACCAATGGCATTTTTTACAGAACTAGAACAAAAAATCTTAAAATCTGTATGGAGACACGAAAGACCCCAAATAGCCAAAGCAGTCTTGAGGGAAAAAAACAGAGCTGGAGGAATCAGACTCCTTGACTTCAGACTATACTACAAAGCTACAGTAATCAAGACAATATGGTACTGGTGCACAAAAACAGAAATACAGATCACTGGAACAGGACATAAAGCCCAGAGATAAACCCACGCACCTATGGTCAACTAATCTATTGCAAAGGAGGCAAGGATATACAATGGAGAAAAGACAGTCTCTTCAATAAATGGTGCTGGGAAAACTGGACAGCTATGTGTAAAAGAATGAAAGTAGAACACTCCCTAACACCATACACAAAATGGATTAGAGACCTAAATGTAAGACGGGACACCATAAAACCCTTAGAGGAAAACACAGGAAGAACATTCTGACATAAATCACAGCAAGATCTTTTTTGACCCACCTCCTACAGTAATGGAAATAAAAACAAAAATAAACAAATGGGACCTAATGAATGGGAAAAAATGTTTGCAAATGAATCAACGGACAAAGAATTAATCTCCAAAATATATAAACATCTCATGCAGCTCAATATTAAAAAAGCAAACAACCCAATCCAAAAATGGGCAGAAGACCTAAATAGACATTTTTGCAAGGAGGACATACAGATGGCCAAGAAGCATATGAAAAGCTGCTCAACATCACTAATTATTAGAGAAATACAAATCAAAACTACAATGACGTATCACCTCACACCAGTTAGAATGGACATCATCAGAAAATCTACTAACAACAAATGCTGGAGAGGGTTGGAGAAAAGAGAACCCTCTTGCACTGTTGGTGGGAATGTAAATTGATACAGCCACTATGGAGAACAGTATGGAGGTTCATTACAAAGTTAAAAATAGAATTAGCATATGACCCAGTAATCCCACTATTGGGCATATACCCAGAGAAAACCATAATTCAAAAAGACACATGCACCCCAATGCTCATTGCAGCATTATTTACAATAGCCAGGTCATGGAAGCAACCTAAGTGCCCATCGACAGACAAATGGATAAAGAAGATGTGGTACATATATACAATGGAATATTACTCAGCCATAAAAGGAATGAAACTGGGTCATTTGTAGAGACGTGGATGAATCTAGGGAGTGTCATACAGAGTGAAGTAAGTCAGAAAAAGAAAAACAAATATCACATATTAATGCATATATGTGGAACCTAGAAAAATCGCACAGATGAACTGGTTTGCAGGCAGAAATTGAGACACAGATGTAGAGAACAAACGTATGGACACCAAGGGCGGAAAGCAGCGGCGGGTGCTGGTGGTGGTGTGATGAATTGGGAGATTGGGATTGACATGTATACACTGAAATGTATAAAATGGATGACTAATAAGAACCTGGTGTATAAAAAAAATAAAATTCAAAAAAGAAAAAAATGTTAAAAAAAAGAAAAAAAGCTAAAAAAACAACATAAAACAGGATTATCTCCACTTAAAAGAAATTCCCAAACCAGAAATTCATCCATTTAAAATAAACTCTGATTGCACAACCACTACTATGTAGCACTTAACTAGACATAGTCCAACAGAGGTCAAGTTGGTTCTAAATTAAAAAATCTAGCTGGAAAAGAAAAAATTTAAACAAAAGGAAACAACTGTTTTCTTTAGCTCGACAATGCAGCCTTCAAACTGTCACTAGAATTCCTTTGCTTTACTTAGATAATTCAATAAACAGACACAATGTCTATAGAATTCCAAATTTCTCAAAAGGACATTAAAGACCCCCTGGCTGTATTTCTCATTATACACTCCATGCTTTTTTGTTTGTTTGTTTTTGTTTTTGTTTTGGCTGTGTTGGGTCTTCGTTGCTGCTCGCAGGCTTTCTCTAGTTAGGGCGAGTGGGAGCTACTCTTCGTTGTGGTGCGCAGGCTTCTTATTGTGGTGGCTTTTCTGTGGAGCACACAGGCTCTAGGCGCGCGAGCTTCAATAGTTGTGGCACGTGGGCTCAGTAGTTGTGGCTCCCGGGCTCTAGAGTGCAGGCTCAGTAGTTGTGGCACATGGGCTTAGTTGCTCCCCAGCATGTGGGATCTTCCTGGACCAGGGCTGGAACCCGTGAGCCTTGCATTGGCAGGTGGATTCTTAACCACTGTGCCACCAGGGAAGCCCCAACACTCCATGCTTTTTACACATCTATCATAATGTCCATAAAATGTCCCAAGTATATCCAACTCATTTCCTAAATGGAGATTTTTATCTTATTTCTTTTGCTAAGAGAACGTGATTCCCCTTCCCAATCCTCAACGCCTCATCTTGACCACTCACTCAAGATCTACTTCAAATGTCATTTCTTCCAGGAAGCCTTCCTCAACTCACCCAGCAGAATTTTAAACTGATTTCTTATCCAAATAACTATAACCGAAATAGTTGTATCTTGATGACAATATACATCTACGTAATGTTTTACAGTTGAGCTGCTTGCACAATAGTATCTCTTTCGGAAATATATGAGAATAACATCCCCAAAAGTTTTCTAAAGATAAGAGCTTACAATTGAACCATCTTCCTGTTTCTTTAAACCAATAGCTACAGCCACTCCTGAAGTTTTTGACATAAATATGAAAAAGCTCATGTTCCTAAGGAAACTATCAGAAGTCTATCTGCTAGGTGTGAACACTCACATCTGCAGATCTGATTCTTAGACTGAAAGTATGACCAAAAGCCTTTGTTAACAACAATGACAATAAAAACAAAAAGCAGGCAGTCCTTTCCTTATTAAAACATGAAAGGCTAGCCATCTCCAGTGACTGTTTTCCAGCTTTCTGCATTATTTAAGTGTTAGCAGTGGGATTATTTATGTGATGGGAATTTTAAAGAAAGTAGAGTATTCCATAAATCAGCTTATATAAGAAGTAATTTACCAATTCTCCTACTCAGGTCAAATAAAATTTAAGCCAATGGAATGTCAGAAGATCTGGGTTTTAGTTCTAATTCTTGACTACCTTGTAATGTGATCTTGGGTAAGCTGCTTAATTTCTCTGGGTCTCAGGTTCAACATCTGTAAAATGAGGGGGCTGGACTAGATGATCCCTAGGGTATGTTGCAGCTCAAAAATGGAAAGGAAGAAACGCATCTTAAATTCATTTTATTAATAGTGGAAATCAAACCATCAGCAGAGACTGATAATTTTTTCTATTTATTTACAAAGCTGATAAATAATATTCTGAAACTGACCCTAAAATGCTTAGTTGGGTTTTCAGTCAATAAATCTAGCACTTAAAGTTTAACTATCAATTTCTCTTCTCTTTACTGATATATCTTTCATCCTTAGGTCTCAAAAGTTGCCATAAAATTTCTTGTTTCTATGCAATTCATGATATAATTCATCCCACTCTGGTGTTTCAACAATTTAACGGTTCTAATTGCCTTATTATCTGCTCTGGTGCAGTAGTAAAGCCTCTGAACATTTCATTTACCTTACCAACAAGAAATCCCATATATCTCAGCCTTAAGGATATCACCTCTACCTCTTGGATGAGCAGAGGCATGAAGAACTTAAGCTCTCTGGAAAACCAATATAATCTATCACTATTTAACTGTTTGTCAATGTTTATGCCTGTCTCAACTCACATTTAATGGGGCTTTTTATTGTTATTTTCCACTATAAAATTTTGAAGACACCTAAATGTCACTAATTCCCTTCTAAGTTTAGCATGTCTATTGCAATGTTACTTAGCTGGGCGACACAGTAACATGGTACAAATGAATGCTATGGAGTTAGGCAGACTAACTCCAAATCTTAGTTCTGACCTTTGCTATTTATATGACCTTAAGCAAGTTACTTGCCTCTTTGAGGCTGTTTCCCCAAGTAAAATAGGAAGACTAACTACTCTACAATACTGTAGTGAATATAAAGTAAGTACAGTTCCTGGTCTGATGCTGCACACGTAACAAGTATTCAGTAACTGTTACTCATGTCCTTCCCATACCAAGTGCTCCCACTTGGCTGTGATTCTGTTTGTTGAGCTGGCCAGTTTGAAAATAGATTTTAGTCACTAGCTGCTTCTATAGGAGTGTTTCCAAACGGCTGGTTGTAACCCATTAGTCAGGGTTCTAATCCATGACTCCTGAAATCAATTCAGTGGGTTTTGGTCAGCACTGTTTTAATGGAAGAGAACAGAATGGAACTGGAAATATCAGAATACATTATAAGTGCTAAAAATAGGAATACTTCATTAAACTTTTGTTCCAGTTTTATAAATGTGTGTGTGTGTACTGTGCCATGATGAAAAAAAAAGTCTATTTCTTACTCTGGGTTGGATCAAAAAAGTTTGAAGTACACTGCTCTATAGAGAAGGTCAGTTATCTTTAGTTGGATCACTTCCCTTCCCTGCCCATCTTTTCCAGGGAATGTCCTACTAAGACCAGCATTTCAGTATCTCAAAGTCAAGAAGCCCACCAGCACTACTCCCCTACAGAAAACAGTTATATATATATTCCTGAGGCTACCTACATTGTTAATAAGACCAAGAGGCAGAAGTGATACCCTTAGAAATACTTTTCTTAACTACTCATCAAATCCTTTCATATTTTGCTTCTTTTGAAACACAGTAGCAAGTAAAAGGCTCCTTGGGGGCCTTAAAAAAATAAAAATAAAAACAGATACTAAAGAAAGTTACAACCAGAAACCCAGTTATTCAAATAAGAATTCAACATTAAAATCTAAAATGTATTCCATAACCACAACCCCTTCAGTAAAATACATTAATCTTTTGGGGAGAATATTTTATCTTTTAAAGCAGATCCAATTTTTTTCTTTCATTGTTAATTTTTTTTAAACACTTATTGTAGTTGATTTACAATGTTGTGTTAGTTTCAGGTGTACAGCAAAGTGAACCTGTTATACATATATCCACTTTTTTTTTTTCTAAGATTCTTTTCCCATATAGGCCATTACAGAGTAGTGAGTAGAGTTCCCTGTGCTATATGGCACGTTCTTCCTAGTTATCTATTTTATATATAGTCATGTGTATATGTCAATCCCAATCTCCCAATTTATCCCTCCTTTCCCTTATCCCCTGGTAACCATAAGTTTGTTTTCTACATCCATGACTCTACTTCTGCTTTGTAAATAAGTTCATTTGTATCCAGTTTTTTAAAGATTCCACATATAAGTGATATCATATGATATTTGTCTTTCTCTGACTTACTTCACTCAGTATGATAATCTCTAGGTCCATCCATGTTGCTGCAAATGGCATTATTTTGTTCTTTTTTATGGCCGAGTAATATTCCATTGTATATATGTACCACATCTTCTTTATCTATTCCTCTGGTGATGGACATTTAGGTTGCTTCCATGTCCTGGCTATTGTAAATAGTGCTGCAATGAACATTTGGGTGCATGTATCTTTTTGAATTATGTTTTTCTCTCTAGATATATGCCCAGGAGTGGGATTGCTGGGTCATATGGTAGCTCTATTTTCAGTTTTTTAAGGAACTTCCATACTGTTCTCCATACTGGCAGTACAATTTACATTCTTACCAACAGTGTAGGAGGGTTCCCTTTTCTCCACACCCTCTCCAGCATTTATTGTTTGTAGATTTTTTGATGATGGCCATTCTGACTGGTGTGAGGTGATACCTCATTGTAGTTTTGATCTGCATTTCTCAAATAATTAGTGATGTTGAGCATCTTTTCACATGCTTTTTGGTCATCTGTGTGTCTTCTCTATGTCTATTTAGATAATAGACATGTCTATTAGATAAGAGAAATGTCTATTTAGATCTTCTGCCCATTTTTTGATTGGGTTATCTGTTTTTCTGATATTGAGCTCATGAGCTGTTTGTATATTTTGGAGATTAATCCCTTGTTGGTTGCTTCATTTGCAAATATTTTCTCCCATTCTAAGGGTTGTCTTTTTGTTTTATGGTTTCCTTTGCTGTGCAAAAGCTTTTAAGTTTAATTAGATCCCATTTGTTTATCTTTGTTATTATTTTCATTATTCTGGGAGGTGGGTCAAAAAGATCTTGCTGCTTTTTTCCAATGGTGGGAAGGAGGTGGGCCTGGCTCCGCACGGCCTTGGGGCCAGAGCCCAGGTCCCCGCCCGCCCCAGCGCCGGCCTCCAGCCAAGCCCTGCGCCTCCGTCCTAGGTCACAGTGGCCGGAGGTGCGCCCAGGTCCGCAGGACAGGCGGGCACAGAGGTTGCTTGTGTTGGGGTGGGGGGTACGGCGAGGTTCCGGCATCTCCGCAGAGCATTGCAGGTCCGGGCCTGGGGGCACCACAGCTTGCTATTCTCTCTGCACTTTCCTGGCTCTGAAGCCTCGAGAACACAGCTAGGCATCAGTAGTTTAATGCAGAGTTTGCCTGCTGGGAACTAGAGGCCTGCTGGGGTCTCAGTTCTTGACTGGCCCCGGAACATGAGGTTGCCAGGCATGTGATGGCAGCAGGTAGGAGTGAGCTGCTGGTGCAGTGATGAGCAGGAAAGGAAGGACAATAGCTGTTGGCCTGTGAACCTACACAAGAATGACCAGCCAACACAATCCAGACCAAGGTCCATGGGCCCAGCTCAGTCCTGTGTGGCTGGTCAGTGGAATAGACCTGCAGGTGTGGCTCTTGTCACTCTAAGACTGGCTTCAGGACAGATCCTGCTGATGAGCCCAGGGCACCGCCCTCAGTTCTCCAGGAGAGTGCACCTGAGTGGAGCCAAGGGGGTGTGCCCAACTCACAGCACAGCGGCCACACACGTCCAGTCTGCTTGCAAGGGCAGTGGAGAGCCGGGGGAAGTCATGGCCTTGGGAGTGTCCTCTGATGAAAAAGAACCTGCAGGCTTATAAAATAACTTTTGTGTGAAACGTTGGTGTGTTGAAAAGCAGTTCTGTGTGCTTTTCTCCTTGGTGTGGATCAGCAGTGCTGAGGCAGCAGGCGTGACACAGAAGTGTGAGCAGAGATGGTCTGGAATTCCCAAACTCCAGGGAAACTAAAGGTGACAGCCAGCCTAGTGAAGAGGACAGGAGTTGGGGGCCGGTGGCAGTGGGGCAGGAAGGCGCCCGAAGGCAGCAGTGTCCCACCTGTGGTGGCGGCAGCCCAGCAGGTGCCCCTTGTCGCAGGGACCTAATCCTGGCTCCAGCCGGGTGGTCAGTGGAGCTGCAAGGTCTTCTGGGTGAGGAGACCCCACAGTCCTGAGCTGTTCTTTGCTGTGTTTGGTCATCTCCCCCCATCCAAGGGGAGAAATCTAGATGAGGTTTAAGAATTAGTGCTTTAAGAATGTGGATCTCGTAGTTGAGATCTTGCAACACATGTTTTCAGCACAAGGTGTTAAGGTGAATGGAAGAATTTAACGCCTTTTCAAGGAGTGTATCTCCATGTGAGCAGAACTAGAGAATAAATGGGTCTTAAATTAAAAAATTTTAAAAAAAGATCTTGCTGTGATTTATGTCAAAGAGTGTTCTGCTTATGTTTTCCTCTGAGAGCTTTATAGGGTCTGACCTTACATTTTAGGTCTTTAATCCATTTTGAGTTTATTCTTGTGTATGGTGTTAGGGAGTATTCTAATTTCATTCTTTTACATGTAGCTGTCCAGTTTTCCCAGCACCACTCATTGAATAGACTGTCTTTTCTCCATTGTATAGTCTCGCCTACTTTGTCATAGATTAGGTGGCCATAGGTGCGTGAGTTTATCTCTGGGCTTTCTATCCTGTTCCATTGATTTATATTTCTGTTTTTGTGCCAGTACCATACTGTTTCGAATACTGAAGCTTTGTAGTATAGTTAAAGCAGATCTAAGTTAAATGGAAGTTGGGGGAGGGCTGTTAGGGAAGGCTTTTTCAAGAAAATAATGTCAAAGTTAGCATTTGATGAATGAGTAAGAATTAGCAAAGAAGAGGGAAAGGGTATATGACAGGAGTAGCAAGCAGGGTGGCAGCATTTTAGGTACCAAGAAGAGCACAAAAGATTCTAAAGTGAGAGAGAATATGGAAAGTTGGTTTGAAAATTAAGTAAGGCTGATTCATTCGGCGTGGAGAAGAGCAGCAAAAGATAAACAAGAGAGTAAGGGCCCAGAACATAACCTTATAAGGTCATACTAAAGAATCTGGATTTTTCCTAAGTGTATTTAACAGACTTATCAGGTAAGTGACCTACTCAATCATATTTACCTTTTAAAAAGATTATAAAAAAAAATCACTGTGACTGCAACATGGACAATGTAATAGAGAGGGGCAGGGCTAGGGCCACGCAGATAAGGGGAGTGTGATTGTAATACAGGAGAAAAATGGTTGTGGTCTACTCAAGAGTGGTAGCTGTGGGAATGAAGAGATATAGATAAAATTGATTATTTTAACCAGGGTGAATAATGGATGTGGGAAGATAAGGGAGCTGGAGAATCCAAAGGTAACTGGGCAGATGGTGGTGTGGTAGTGCCAGTGCCTGAGATAAGGAGACCAGGAAGAGTGTGGGAAAGAGAAAATATAAAATTAGGACCTTATTATACTGGAGGTGCCTATGTGACATTAAAGTGGAAATGTCCAGAAGTACCCAGACCTAGAGTTCAAAAGGAAGATATATATGAGGGAATCAGGAACATACTGATGTAACTGGGGTCATAGGAGTGAAGGAGGCTGCTCATTGGAGTGTTTACAAAGTGAAAAGGGAAAAAAGCCCCAGGTAGAGCCCCAGAGAACATTTGAGAGAGGGTAAGCTACACTAATGCAAGAAGTATTGACACAACTGTCTTTTGTTAAAATTGGTGTATAACTGACATATAACATCATTATATTAGTTCGGGTGTACAACATAACGATTCGACATTTATATGTATTGCAAAATGATCCCCACAATGCCCATCACCATACAGAGTTACAAAAATTTTTTTATTGTGATGAGAAATTTTCTGTCTTATTTACCACTATATCCCTGTCATGCAGACAGTATATGTCACATATCAGTGGCTCAATCAATTTCTGTTACATAAATAACAAAGGAAGAAAAAAACAAAAATAAGACTGAGAAGGAGTAAAGAGGGGAAGACCAGAGTACTGGTCTTCTGAAGGGAAGTAAAGAAGGGAAACCAGAGTACTGCAGTATCACTGTAGCCAAGGAAAGAAAGTAGGATAGAAAGCTTTTCAAGGAGGGGAAAGTAATTCTGTCAACGGCTGCTAGTAAGTAAAGATAAAGACTGTTAGATATTATGAGTGACCTTTGTTTCACTGCTGATGAACTCTTTCGAGAAGTCTGGCTCCTAGGGAGGGAAATGAGATAAAGGGTTTTTTGCTGTTGATTCTTTAAGATATTAGTGACTTCAGCATGTTTGAATACTTTTGGGAATAAACTTGAAAAGAGATTAAAGAGAAAAGACAAACACTTAACAAAGGGATGGGATTCGTACACAGATAGAATGATGCCTTTAAATAAAAGGTTAAGCTCTTTGATTCTAAGAGGAAGTAATGAGTACAGTAAGAATAAAGATGCATGTAAATCTCTAGGTTTGATGGCGCTTGGGACACAAAGAGCATGTGATTCTGTCATTAGCCAGGGAAGACTTCAGGAAAGAAGTAATGATTAAGAAGAGACCTAAAAATTGAGGACTAAGTAAGTATTATTCAAAGCAGTATGCTGGGGAATGTTCTAGTCAGAGGAAACTGCATATTTAGAAAAGGGCTGAAGGGAGATTTTATATTAAATAATTGATATATTTACCAATCCTAAAAACATAGACTAGGGAAGTTAGCTTGAGCCTGGATTTAACCCTTGGCTAAACTTCCTTTACTCCTCAGGCTGCTGCTGATAAAGTTCAGGGAATACTTTCTACCCTGAGAGGCCACTCTAGTTATCCCAATCAGTACTCTCTCTAACAATTATGGATTAGAAATATTTGAAGAACTGAGCACTGATTCATCAGCCTGTCATTCAGCTATGAATCAAACACTTTTTGAGTAACTACTAAGTTCAAGGCACCATCCTGCATTCTGAAGACTGCAAAGAGAATAAAGCATGTTGTGTCACTCTCAAGGAGCTTAAGTCCCTTCATGGATAGAGTAAGTGAAATGTTACCTGAGGCCCAGAGCCCAAAGCAAATATTTACTCCTTCTTTCTACCCCTTATTCCCCATCTTTCTGTTGTCTTATGTCTCTTCCATCTACATATCTCTCACTGATCCCTCCCCTTCTTCTCCCAACCTTGCTGGTCATAAAATTAAAGTGTAGAAAAATTTTAATATTTATTCTATTTAGTAAACTGTTTCATATTTCTAAGACCTTTAAACAAAAATCAGGTAATGTCAACATTTTATATTCTAAAGAAAAGAAAATAAACTAAGTTATTTCTGTAAAAGGTCCTCGATGATTTTTTTCCCTATATGTCATTGGTCTCCAAGAAAATACAGAAGACATTTGGGGACTTAACATTTGAGGACTTAACTCTCAGTAAATACCCCAAAATGTTCATGTAATAGAATTTTAATTTTGCTGAAATACAGTTATGGTTATGAGCTGTGGTATTCAGGAACAAGTCACCAATATGGTGAATGAGTCTGACAACTGTCCAGAATCCAATCTCAGCGTAGCTGTTCTGTTCTTTCTTTTGTCTGTGTGTGTGATATAACTCTAGTAAATGAACTAACCACAAACCAACAAAAACCCATTTTGTTTCTTTGAGGAAAAAGAGCCAGAAAAGAAAGTCAATTGCTATTGGCAGTGATAACAGTTAAGTAAAGGAATCTAAGAAAATTACTGCGTTTGCAAATGTGGGGGATTTGAAAAGATCTTGGAACACATTCCTTAACAAAACATAAACTGTCTATTGTATTTTCCTCCACTTCCATGCCATTTTCTAGCAACATGACAAATAATAGCTGGAAAATTAATTGGTCTGAGACCTGGAATAACTATCAGAGTTCTTAAAGATTTGATAATCAACTACAGAATTAAGGTATTTAATCACACCATTAGACTCAAAAGACTAGCTAGGAAAAATAAATGCCAGAGTCAAAAGTTATTGCCTTACTAAAGGATAGCATGTTAACGGTTAGAGGCATGGACTAAGAAACCTAAGCCCTAGATTGGAGAGCCTCTATTTTGCCTCTTAATATCTGTGTACCCTTTTGAAAGTCACTTAATTTCTGTTAGCCAGGTCCTTGGAGAAGCAGACACTAAGATGGGATAAAACTTGCGAGGATTCTGTCAGTGCAAATATCCATGAGACAGAAAATGGGAAGGGAGCTGGAGAAGGTTGGGAGGGTCATCAGACCATGATGCAAGTCTGAGCCTGAATGAAAGAAAGAGTGAGGACAGGTTAGAAGGAAGCATCCTAGACTGCCATACAGTTTTAGGAAGGTTTGGCAAGGCCACTGGGGAGTCCTCAGGCCAAAGGTGGCTGTTACGGGAATCCCATGTCCCTCAGGAAAAGGTCTGCGACTAGCTGTCAGCAGCTCATGGGAAGCAAGGCTTTGGGAAAAATGTAGTAACAGATTTCACAGTCCAGTAGCAGGGGCCCTTGGTTAATTATACTCCCTGCATGTGGAAGTCTTCAAGTTCCATTCTCACGGCTACCACAACCTCTTCTGATTTTCACATCTATAAATTCTCTATTTTTGTCCTTCCTACTTTACAAGTTGTCCCAAATATCATGATAGGCACTAGGGATATAATGGTGAAAAAAGAGCAACACGGTCTCTGCCCTCAGAGAACATACACTCTAATGGAAAGATCCAGAGAAGCAAAGAGGCAATTAAATACTGTGTGGATTAGTCAGACTGTCACTCACCTACAAATCTAGACTTCTTAGTATGACATACACAACTGTATCCTATATTATTTTATCAACCATTCTCTTACTATCTCCTCAGTACCCACATACCCTAGATGCTCCAGCCATCACAAACGTTTTTACTCACCCCTGAATATAATATACTGATTCACACCTCCATGCTTTTATACATATAGTTCTATCTAGAATGTGACTTCTGCAAGATCCCACTCAAATGTCAGTTGTCATAAGCCTCCTCTAACCCTAGAGCACTGGTTCTCAACAAGGACAATTTTATTCCCTACCTACCAGTGGAGCATTTGACAATGTCTGGAGACCATTTTGGTTGCCACAAGTGTGTGTGCATGTGTGTGTTGGGGGGAGGGGTGGAGAGGGAAGGTGAGCTATTGACATCTAGTGGGTAGAGGCCAGGCTTACTGCTAAACACCCTACAATATAAAGGAAAGCCTTCGCCCAGTCCCCAACAAAGAATTACCCAGGGCAAAATGTCAAAAGTGTAAAGGTTGAAAAACTCTGTCCTAGATGCAGTTTGTCATAACCTGGTCTGGGTTCATGAAGCATTCTGACCTTACTCACAAGGCCTTTGTCTTTCTCTGAAACCATAAGCTCCTATAAAACAGAAGGTGATATTCATCTTTCATATCCAATGACCTCACATGGTCTCGTCACTTTTACAAATTTGTCAAAGTAAAATAAAGGTATAAGTCAGTGCACTGGTGGTACTCAACAGGTGATCTCATCCTGGCTCTACCACTTCCTAGCTGTTTATCTTTGGGAAAATTATTTAAACTCAATTTCTTCATCTGTAAAATGGGGCTCACTGCAATTATTTCATGTACAGATTATGAGGGTGAAGTGACACATACATGAAATGCTTAGCTATGTATGACACATAGTGAAAGCTCAAAAAATATCAACATTGCTGTTCCCATGACCTTTTAGGTTGTCAAAAGAAGCAAAGGGAAGCTAAAGATGGGAGCAGGAGGTAGTGAGAAGAAATTTTAGAAGCAAAAAACATTAGTATTCAGCAAGTCAATTTTAAAAGTGATATATGTCTGCCTTTCCCTTTTCAGCGTTTTTCTCATCACTCATTGGGTTTAAGGTAGTACTTTAATATTTATTTGTAATTCAGAGCAATGCTATAATACTTATTTTAATTCAAAATACTGTCCTTCCTACTAAAATGAATTTAATTTAGGTCACAAACTTAGTTTATCTAAGGGCAGTAGCACTGTATTCTAAATGAAGTATCACTAATTTCACAATTTTATACATCAAATAAGGAAGACACTGGTCTGAATTTTCACAATGAGTATAAACCTGAACATCTGATATTATGTGATGTTAAGCTACGATATATCATGCGTTATGTGTTAAACAGCACTTATGAATGTTCATTCAAGTGAAAACTGGTGATGGTGTGAGAAGTTGATTTTGGCAAAAATTGCATAACAAAGTTCTGGTGAACAGTGGTTAATGTTTAGCATAGAGCCGTGCACATAGTACATGTTCAATAAATAGCTACTGAAATAAATCCAATGAAGGAATCCTCAGAACTGGGAAAATTTATGACAGTCCAGATTGGCAATAGTATTAGTACCTGACAGAGTGGTTCCAGTTATCAATTCTCACATCTTCTCTCACCAAAACTGCTCAAATCTGTTTATTGGAAAATATTTTTCTCATGAGAAGAAAGGGACTTTCAAGGGCTGTAGCAGCCAGTTAAAACTGCAAGAAAGGTAAGCTTCTATATGCCTGCTGCTAGGGAAAGAACTGGCTGTTGATGTCTTCAAATTTACTGGCCACCTCTTGTTCCAATGGTAGTAAAACCTGCATATGAAGAGTGAATGGGTTTTTTTTGTTTTGGCTGCATTGGGTCTTTGCTGCTGCGCGAGGGCTTTCTCTAGTTGCGGCGAGTGAGGGTTACTCTTCGTTGTGGTGTGCAGGCTTCTCTTGTTGCAGAGCATGGGCTCTAGGCATGCTGGCCTCAGCAGTTGCAGCATGCGCACTTAGTAGTTCTGGCCAGCAGGTTGTAGAGCACAGGCTCAGTAGTTGTGGCGCATGGGCTTGGCTGCTCTGCGGCATATGGGATCTTCCCCGATCAGGAACCGAACCCGTGTCCCCTGCACTGGCAGGTGGATTCTTAACCATTGTGCCACCAGGGAAGTCCCGAAGAGTGAATGGTTTTTGTCCACTTGGTTCCCAACAATTTCAGCCTTTAGAAGCATCTCAAACTTGCCACTCAAGACCTATTTCAATATTTCTAATTTATGAAACCAAAATTTCAGCCAAGTGGAACATTAAACTGGAGAATACATTTCAAAAATAAGATGGAAAAAAAGGATTTACCTTATTTTACTTTTACAGAAAACATCTATTCCAGAAGAAAGGATTGATTGGTATAATAATATGCACTTGAACTTTACAAAAAAAAACTATTCCTAGCAAAAAAACTATGCCCCAATACAACCTTCAGTAATAAACTTAACTCCTATGCCTAAACCTACTTTCAGATATTAACTTGGTAGTCATAATAATAAATCCACAAACTGTAAAAAGCAAACTCTCATAAATATGTTTCATTTTTTTTCTTGGTTTTGAACTGGCATGAGAAATAATAGAAATTCACTTTGCATATATATCATTCATTCCTGTGGTCACAAAAAAATGTACCATCCAGGGACTTCCCTGGTGTCGCAGTGGTTGAGAGTCCACCTGCCGATGCAGGGAACACAGGTTTGTTTCCCTGTCCAGAAGGGTCCCACATGCTGTGGAGCAGTTGGGCCCGTGAGCCATGGCCGCTGAGCCTGCATGTCCGGAGCCTGTGCTCCACAACAGGAGAGGCCACAACAGTGAGAGGCCTGCGTACCGCAAAAAAACAAAACAAAACAAAACAAAAATGTACCATCCAGACCACAAATTAGGTACTATGCTTTTGTTTTCACTTTAAAGAATTATGAAAGGCCCCAATTTTTGGTGAAGTCTTAATTTATCCAGATTACATACATCGCAACATTATTTAACCCAGTCAATACATTCTTCAACATTTACTTATATCATGCAATCAGCTTCTTCAAGATAAAACTGTTTTGAAAACCAACTCAAATCTCTATTAGCTTTGTATTTGGAATTACTATGAAGCATGAAACATAAAACATCCAAGAACTATTTTCTAATCTCTTCTCTAAAGAAGTACTATTAAAAGCAATGCACCTAAACAAAACTTTATTATTCTAATTCATAGGAAGTCAGCGTTAAAGTTTACTTATATTTTAAAGGAAATTACATTTTTTAAATTCTTCCTTATATATAAATACATATACATATAGGCCAAATCTTTAAGAATAAGATTTATTTCTGGAAAATAACCAACTATTTATAATACTTATAATTTCACAGATATAATACTACTGGAAATTTTCTGAAAAATATCTGGCCTTATTATGTTAAAAACTATCTTAAAATGATCACTTTTACTATATATAATGTTCTCTTTGTCAGCAAAAAATATATCAGCATTTATTACTCCCATATGACTTCTATAAAATATTTTGGTTACAATAATCAAAATGTAATATAAAATAATTTCTTATTACACTAAGAATTTATTTTGAATTTTATTCACTTTTTATACAGCAGATTCTTATTAGTTATCCATTGTACACATATTAGTGTATATATGTCAATCCCAATCAAGCATTCTTAAAGAGTACATAGACTCTAAACTTTCAGAGCAGTTAGCATTCTCAAAAGTATTCTGGAAAATGCACTGAGCTATAAGATCAAATATAGCAAGTGGCTATTACAGTTCACTGATGTATCAAAAGCTTAGAAAATGAATATAATAGTGTTAGTCTTTCTTTAAAAGGCTAATGTCTATTAACAGCTAAAAACAGGGCACAGTAGGGGATTAATACGTTGTTGTCTGAATCACTTTCATCAGTTTAAGTACCTATTAGTCCTTATTAGCAATGTGCTAGCAAGGTGCTATTGGTCTTTTAAAGTCTATTCTGCTTATTCTTAGTCTCTTTGCCCAGATAGATTCTTTGGCAATAGTATTTGAAACATAAAGTTTAGATATGTATTTTCCTTTAGCTTTTTGAATTTAAGATTTGTATTTGAAAAATGTTTTCTCCTTTTAGGACTCTGTTCAAAAGTAATTTAAATTGTTCAGCACATCTGTACACCTAATCTGTTATTATCTTATAATTTTCAACAGTATTAAAGTACTCTCCAAAATTTCTCTTAAGGGGAGATATCAAGATGAATCTTCTCAGAAACCAAAGCAAGTCATGTGCTCTCCTAAGTAAGTACACTAATGCAGAACTGAGTAAGAAAGCAATGTTCAGAAAGTAAAACTGGACTGTTTATTAAACTAACTTAGTTCTAGCATAACCAATAGTTATTCTTTGGGTATCATAAATGTATTGTTTAAAAACTAAAATTCAAATAAAGAACTGAAAAATAACTTATTGTCAAAGTTTACTAAGCCTAGTTTCAAGGATCAAACTTTGAATAAAATCTAACAAATTTTTTTTTGTAATAGTTTAGAACAGAAAAGTCATTTTGAGGAATTCACATTTGTGCAATGACCAAGTGTAGTGTAGTAATTTTAGAAAGCTTCCTAGTTCTAGCTCTACCAGTAATCAGCTGGATAATCTGGAGCAAATTATCTCCCTCTCTTGACTGTTTTTGTTGCGGCGGGGGTAGTGTTGGGAAACTGGGAGATAGAGAATCTCTAAGGGGTATTTCATCAGCTCTACAATTTAGTGTTTCAAAAGAAAAAGATTTTCTCCTTTTAGGACTATAGTCAGAAGTGAAATTAATGTAAATTGTTTAGCATACCTGTATGCCTCATCTGTTGTTGTTATTTTCAACAATGTGGAAAGTACTCTCCTATAAAAACTAAACATACTTGGACATTTTCACTTATCCTGTTGAAGTGGTTCAGAGCAAGCCTCCCCAAAATGTGTCACCTTGGCATATGGATTATTTTGAGCTAAAAGGCAATAGAGATCCTGTGGACTCAAGAGAAACTTTTGCCCCTCACTTAACTACCAAGAAGAATTTAAATTGGGGGTCTTTCCCAGAATTAGAATTATTAGCAGAAATAAATTTTATCTGAGTGACCCATCTGTATGGCAGGGCAAACATCTAATTACCAAACATCTGTTCTTATTATCCTGTGAAATGTCCTTCCCCTCTTTGATGCCACAGACCCTTTTCCACTCCTCCTTAGCTCAGGATAGCATATATACAGTTGACCCTTGAGCAACCCAGGTTTGTACCACGAGTCACCTATACATGGATTTTCTTCAATAAATATACCTGTACCTGCCAGTTCCACACCCACAGATTCAAACAATTTTGGATCATGTACTATGTTTATGATTCTCAGTTGGCAGAATCCACAGATGAGAAATCTGCAGATATGGAGGGCCAACTGAGATGAACATTCAAGGATTTTGGCATCTGCAATAAGTCCTAGAACCAATCCCCTGTAGATACTGAGTGACAACTGTACCTCACTTTACCTGTCTTTGAACCTCTCATGTATGTGAGTTTCCTGTATGTACAAAATTTTATTTTATTTTCTCCTATTAATCTGTGTCACATCAATTTGATTATTAGACCAGTCTAAAAAACCTTTGAAGAGTAGAGGAAAATTTTTCCTTTCCAACACTTTTGGCGAGCCAGCCAGGAGATCCCACCCGGTTGGGCACTACTCATTCCCAAGCTGCTGAAGTAGGAAGATTCTGGGACCTCTGACATGAGCCAACAAAAGGTAAGAATTCTTACCACATCAGACACCCGGATCTCTACCTGCAGAGTCTGGTGGAAGAATGGTGGTGAAAGTCTCGTTTTCTCCCTTTCTCAATTTAGATTAGCAGGAAAAAATACTTATGGAACTAGTTCCTTCGGTTTAGCAACTCTTGGTTATTTGGTATGAGTACTCATGGGTTTTGTTGATCCTTTTCCTCCCAGAAATGGTCACTGTTTTCTTGTTCTATGTCTTAAGAGCTTGGCTTTGTGACTAGTGAAAATATTCTTTCTGGTCTCTGCCATCCAGGAGGTGCACTTACCAGGGTGCACCTGGTGGCCAGTTGAATAGACTAGGGTTTGGAAAATCTCTTTGTACTGCCTGTGCCAGTTCTCAAAGGAGTTTGTCCCAGTCCATAAGGGGCCTTTGCCATCTCAACCTTCATGGCTTTCAATGAAGGACTTTACTTTTTAGACTATCTTTGGAAGTGAACTTTCTGAATCTTATAAGGGCTGCATCTTTTTGCACTCTCTTATGGGACACCTCTCTCATCCCTGGTTATGCCATAATAAGAAGGCTTATTGGTTTGAGTCACTATTGAGATTAAATTGACTATATTTGAAGACAAAACTTTTTTTCTTTCAGAGAGAGATCTCTTATCCTAAACAACTGCATACTGAAAGACAAAGTTAAGTGGAAGAAGTATAACAGCTAGCCTTAGGGACTCCCTTAACAAAAGAATAGAAATTAAACTCCACATCCAACATAAATTCCCCCTTCTAAGAATCCAAAGAGTTAAATGCACCATTTTCTGGCACACCTGCTATTTCATGTCTAAGAACTGCAGTTCTGGAAGCTGTAGACATCTTTTTCAAAAGGCCAACATCTTACCAAGCTTGTTTTCTGTTCTGAGAACTTGGCCTGGTAACCATCAGGCTGAGGACTCCAAAATATGGCTGGACAGAAATGTGGGTTGAACTCCATTTGCGGCTAGGGTCCTACCAAACTGCTGCCAGCACTCAGGGGAATTACAACCTAGAATTACAATGGCTATTATGAGGAATTGGATCATCCAACTGGATAAGATAATTCAAAAAGTGCACTTAACCTACAGATTGGGAGAAAATATTTGCAAATGATGCAACTGACATGTAGCAACATGGATGGATCTAAAGATTATCATACTAAGTGAAATACGTCAGACAGAGAAAGACAAACATTATATGATATCACTTATATGTGGAATCTAAAAAGTAATACAAATGAACTTATTTACAAAACAGAAACAGACTCACAGACATAGAAACAAACTTACGGTTACCAAAGGGGAAAGGGGAGGGGGATAAACTAGGAGTATGGGATTAACAGATAGACACCACTATATATAATATAGATGAACAACAGTGATTTACTGTATAGCACAGGGAACTATATTCAATATCTTGTAATAACCTATAATAGAAAAGAATCTGAAAAAGAATATGTGTGTGTATGTGTGTGTATACATATATATATATACACACACATATACATATAAATGAAACACTTTGCTGTACACCTGAAACTAATACAACATTGTAAATCAACTATAGTTCAATGAAAAATAAAAAGTGCACTTAAAAGCAAGGGCTTCCAAATCAAATAGAATGGGATACCTATTTAATTGGTATGCAGGAGCCTCAAAAAGACTTCAAAATCCCAAAATAGCTTCACTGAAAGATCTGTTATAAAAGGTTTATGAAAAAATGAAGACATGGGAGCTACCTAAAACAGGAGGACACTGAGACTAACGTTACTCCTAGGGTTCCCCTCTATCCTTCTTTTCCTGAGTACTCATGTTTCACTAATTCTCTATCTGAATTGCCTTTCCACTCTGAAGAGACTATTAAACAGTTACCTTTTAAAGTAAGACCACTTGAGGCTACAGGTGATCCTCTTTAGATATCTTTCATTCCTTAGCCAAAGGCCAAACTAAGGACCATAGTTCAAAAGAATGTCTTAAAGTAGAGAGGATCCTCAAAAGTTTCTGTAAATGGATTACTTTCTGAGATTAGTGGATAATAACATGGGCAGAAAATAAGATGGGGGGCAACTGGTCTGACTGAACTTGTGCCCATAGCTGATATTCAGAGCCTGATAGAAAATTTTTTATGCCTTCTCCCCTATGTGAAAATAAAACTATGTACCCAGAGAGAAACAAGCAAATTGAGAATAATGTAGGTGGATGGGCGGATCAACCTATGACGTCATTTAAGTTACAACCCAAATCTTTTGAGGACAAATCATTGCAAAACTGGAAATGCTGCTCTAGAGGCCCATTCAAGTTCCACCCATCGCCAAACCTCCCCTATTAACTAAAAACGGCTTGTAACCTCTCTGAGAACTCTTATCCAGACCATCCCCAATACCTCAGAATGAAGGGAAAGAACAGAAACAGAGGCTTTTAAAAAATACACAGTGCTATAGAAACACCCTTGCCCAAAATCTAGTTCAAGGACAAATACAAATCTTAGGTGCCTTCTCACAGATATTTGTTTCTAAAAAAGCTTTAGCCATCTGAGCAGATAAACTTAACTTATTCCAACTGTTATTTATGACTAGTGAGTTTTGTAGTCATACCTGATTCATGGCAAAAAATTTTTTTCATAAGATCTACGTTTCTATCTGTATGTTTATTGTATGTCTATCTATGTATGTTATAGACAAGGTACTTTTTTTTTTAACCTCTGAATGGTATTGCCAAAATTCACTTATAAAAGAGCACTATGTAATTGGCATAAAATCAAACTTTTATAAATTAAGTATTTTTAAATCTCAGAAACACATCAGAAACTAACTCAAATGTTTTTTCAAGTTCCTGTGATCTATGATCATTTTTGGTAAATAAGAGCTAGTTTAAGTTCGTTGGTTTATTAATACAAGCATGTCTTTTAGAGGTATCAACATTAAGTATAATACTTTCATTCTTCCTAGGTTTAAAGTCAAATAAGTTCATGATATCTGTTACAAAATTTGTCAGCCAAAAAAAAAAACTCAGGATGATGACTGACATTGCCTAAGGTCTGATAAAGTTTTTGTAGGTAACCTGAACATGACTGTTAAGAACACATGAATTAAATAAATATAAATGAGGTAAGAGATTTAGGTGAACTTTTTAGTAATGAAAAAGTAATAAAGAACTTTCTTTTATGATTAAAGAGTTTCCCAAATCTCCTTGGTAACTTACACCCTTAAAGTTTTGCTAAATTAAGTTAAATAATGGTTAAGTTAAATTCATTGAATATCTAGGTCATTTCTAAATAAGATAAAACACAGAAAAATTAATTATTAAACATAGGTTTATCTACTTTTGGATTTCTATTACAGAGAAACTAAAGAAAAAAAATGGGTATGAGAAGCAAACATGTCTTCTGCCACAATGAAAGACTGTAATATTTAAAAGGGTACATGTTTCTAGAAATTATGAAATGTATTCATAAATTTGACAATCTAATGCCAGTTTAATAGTTCATAATTGCTTAATTCTTATTTCTCACTAGAAATTAAGGTTTCTAAGGATTAAAAATTCTAGTTAATGTATGTAATTAAGCCTATACATACAATATACAGGAAATAATAGGAGAAACAACTCTGTATGCAAGAAAACTAGGATATGTTTTTGGCCAAGGAGAATATGAGATATGGAGATGTGGTTTTGCTTAGAGAGAGAGAGAGAGAGAGAGAGAGAGAGAGAGAGAGGGAGTTTTAACTTGTGTGGTCAAGAAGGCTAAAATAATGAATTTTATTATAAGAGTTATGAAATTAAGCTTAAAAATCAACAGTGTCCTTACTTAAAACTGGAACTTAATTTTTTTCATCTGTTAAAAGGACGAAGTTCTGTTGGACTATTGGTCATCTCCTGATAAGAGATTATGAAAGATTTTTTATCTTTTAAGTAATCTGCCTAGAAAGCCAAGATTTTGTGTATTTTAATTTTGTCTTGATCAGGTCTTTGATTACTTTAGGAAAACTGAGTCCTCAATACTAAAAGAGCTAAATTTTGCTTTCAACTGTGTAACCTTTTGTATTTGCCTTTGTAATCTTGTATTATCACTTTGGTCAAATAGATAATTAAGTATTGTTTCATAATGATCTGTAATCCTATTTAGTCAAGTGTCCAAACCTTTTAATATTTTTGACAAACTTCCCAAAACCAAATACTAAAGTCCTTCTGACCTCTCGCTAAATTTGGGATTTTTCAGAGGGCCCCTAAAACATCTCAAAGGATTTGCTCTTCTTATAAAAAGAGAGATGCTACATTAACTAGGCTTATTTGGTATGTTAAATTACGTGGTAAGCATCGTCAAATAAGTGATGCTAAAACCTTCTTACATTACATTTGTGTAGATCTATGTTATTAACATAATTGCTCCTGAAATAATAAGAAATTCTTACAAGTCTGATGTGTCTTGGTATTATGTTATCAGCCATAATTCTAGTTACTATCCTAAAATGTTGAATGTCACAGAAATAACCAAACTTCCTGGTCAATTCCATTATAATGAACTCTCATCAAATCTGTAATAATGTATATTTAAATCATTTGTTATTTACAGTTACTGTTGTACTCTGATGCTTTACAAAAATGTTCCTATAAAAATGTTCCTGTAAAAATGTTTCATCTTCAAGGAGATTCACAGAAAAGACCTGAGAAATACTCTAGAATGCAGGTTTTTGATAAGTTTAGGATCTATATAACATGGAACTGGGTAAAAATTACTAAAACTTTAATAGAAAACTGATTCATAAAGCTGCTAACCTAAGATGAAGATCAACAACAATTAATTACAAGAGACTACATGAGCTAATAAGGATGATAATTTTTATGACTTCTCATGATGGTTCTCTAATGTTTTGTTTTTCAGATATAAGGAAACCTTTCCTCTTAAGCTCACTATGACTTTCAGCAATTTGGTAAATTATACCTTTGGAAGCAGAACTGAATCATTTATTTCTTTCTCCCTATCCGATCCTTCCAGAATTTGGAAACTCGTAGTGAATATTCTTATTTACATGTCAGTATAGTTACTTGCATAAATTCAAAAGGAATCTGCTCTACTTATAACAGGATACAACTGGAAACATTGGTTGTATTGCCAAGGCTTTGGCTGGAATGTCATGTTTGAGAATGTCCATAGACTCAGGTATGACCAAACAGCTTTAAGGAACTAAGACTGACTTTATAGAGACAATAAAGCCCCCTGGAAAAACAGCTTGGTAACTTGCTTACAGGGTTCACAGCAGCCTTACCAGACGAGTCAGGAAGGTCACTTCCTGGCAGGTACAGGTACCTTGGGATTTTGGGGGGCCTCAAGAAGGGAGGAATTCACCCAAGTCTACAGGTATTACGTGAGAGTCTTATGACAAGCTCTTGGCTTGGCTTCCTGGGCTTGAGAAGTAATATTTTAAAATTCCTTCTGAGACTCCTTTTTTTTTCTTGTAATAACCTATTCTTTTTTTTTTTAAATACATCTTTATTGGAGGGTAATTGCTTCACAATGCTGTGTTAGTTTCTGTTGTACAACAAAGTGAATCAGCCACATGCATACAAAAAATATGGAACACTTCATGAATTTGCATGTCATCCTTGCACAGGGGCCATGCTAATCTTCTCTGTATCATCTCAATTTCAGTATATGTGCTGATGAAGCAAGCACTGAGACTCCTTTTGAAAAAGTTCTAGGAAAGCAGATTTAAAAGAGCCTATATGATCAATTGCTATTATTGCTACACTTATGTAAATAACCAGAACAAGTTTATTGAATTTAGACTTATTTTGCAAACAAGGTACTCTTACTTTGGCTACCTTTAGTTAAAATGGAGGTAATTTTAGAGAAAAAATTATGTTTCATTAATACACCTTTGTGAATATTAGATTCTATACTGTTTTTGTTTTTTTTCTTAATTGGGGTATAACTGATTTACAATGTTGTGCTAGTTTCAGGTGTACAGAAAAGTGAATCTGTTATACATATACATATATACACTCTTTTAGATTCTCTGCCCCATACACCATTACAGAGTATTGAGTAGAGTTCCCTGTGCTATACAGAAGGTCCTTATTAGTTATCTATTTCATATATAGTAGTGTGTATATGTCAATCCCAATCTTCCAATTTATCCCTCCCCCCCCATTAGCCTCCAGTAACCATAAGTTTGTTTTCTACAACTGTAACTCTATTTTGGTTTTGTAGATAAGTTCACCTGTAGCCTTTTTTTAGATTCCACATATAAGTGATATATTTGTCTTTCTGTGTCTGTGTTATTTCACTCAATATGATAATCTCTAGGTCCATCCATGTTGTTGCAAATGGCATTATTTTGTTCTTTTTTATGGCTGAGTACCTATGGGTGCATGTATCTTTTCAAATTATGGTTTTCTCCAGATATATGTCCAGAAGTGGGATTGCTGGGTTATATGGTAGCTCTATTTTCAGTTTTTTAAGGAACGTCCATACTGTTCTCCATAGTGGCTGTACCAATTTGCATTCCCACCAACGGTATAGTTGGGTTCCCTTTTCTCCACACTCTCTTCAGCAGTTATTGTTTGTAGATTTTTTGATGATGGCCATTCTGACTGGTGTGAGGTGATACCTCATTATAGTTTTGATCTGCATTTCTCTAATAATTAGTGATGTTGAGCAGCCTTTTTTTTAATCAATCTTACTTTTTTTTTTTTAGATGTTGGGAGTAGGTGTTTATTAATTTATTTATTTTTGCTGTGTTGGGTCTTCGTTTCTGTGCGAGGGCTTTCTCTAGTTGTGGCAAGCGGGGGCCACTCTTCATAGCGGTGCGCAGGCCTCTCACTATTGCGGCCTCTCTTGTTGCGGAGCACAGGCTCCAGACCCGCAGGCTCAGTAGTTGTGGCTCATGGGCCTAGTTGCTCCGCGGCATGTGGGATCCTCCCAGACCAGGGCTCGAACCCGTGTCCCCTGCATTAGCAGGCAGATTCTCAACCACTGCGCCACCAGGGAAGCCCCTGTTGAGCATCTTTTCATGTGCTTTTTGGCCATCTGTGTGTCTCCTCTGGAGAAATGTCTATTTAGATCTTCTGCCCTTTTTTGATTGGGTTATTTTTTTTTTTGATATTGAGCTGCATGAGCTGTTTGTATATTTTGAAGATTAATCCCTTGCTGGTTGCTTCGTTAGCAAATATTTTCTCCCATTCTGAGGGTTGCCTTTTTGTTTTGTTTATGGTTTCCTTTGCTGTGCAAACGCTTTTAAGTTTAATTAGGTTCCATTTGTCTATTTTTGTTTTTATTTTCATTATTCTAGGAGGTGGATCAAAAAAAAATCTTGCTGTGATTTATGTCAGAGAGTGTCCTCCCTATGTTTTCCTCTAAAAGTTTTACAGTATCCAGCCTTACATTTAGGTCTTTAATCCATTCTGAGTTTATTTTTGTGTATGGTGTTAGGGTGTGTTCAATTTCATTCTTTTACATGTAGCTGTCCAGTTTTCCCAGCACTACTTACTGAAGAGACTGTCTTTTCTCCATTGTATATTCTTGCTTCTTTTGTCATAGATTATGTGACTGTAAGTGCATGGGGTTATCTCTGGACTTTCTATCCTGTTCCACTGATCTATATTTCTATTTTTGTGCCAGTACCATACTGTTTTGATGACTGTAGCTTTGTAGTATAGTCTGAAGTCAGGGAGCCTGATACCTCCAGCTCCATTTTTCTTTCTCAGGATTGCTTTGGCTATTATGGTCTTTTGTGTTTCCATACAAATTGGAAAATTTTTTGTTCTAAATCTGTGAAAACTGCCATTGGTAGTCTGATAGGGATTGCACTGAATCTGTAGATTGCTTTGGATAGTACAGTCATTTTCACAATATTCATTCTTCCAATCCCAAAACATGGTATATCTCTCCATCTGTTTGTGTCATCTTTTATTTCACCAGTATCTTATAGTTTTCTGAGTACAGGTCTTTTGCCTCCTTAGGTAGGTTTATTTCTAGGTATTTTATTCTCTGTGATGAAATGGTGAATGGGATTGTTTCCTTAATCTCTCTTTCTGATCTTTCATTGTTAGTGTATAGGAATACAAGAGATTTCTGTGTATTAATTTTGTATCCTGCAACTTTACCAAATTCGTTGATGAGCTCTAATAGTCTTCCAATAGCATCTTTATGATTTTCTATGTATAGTATCATGTCATCTGCAAACAGTGAGAGTTTTACTTCTTTTCCAATTTGAATTCCTTTTATTTCTTTTTCTTCTCTGATAGTCGTGGCTAGGACTTCCAAAACTGTTGAATAAAAGTGGTGAGAATGGACATCCTTGTCTTGTTCCTGATCTTAGAGGAAATGCTTTCAGCTTTTCACCATTGAGTATGATGTTAGCTATAGGTTTGTCATATACGGTCTTTATTATGTTGAGGAAGGTTCCCTTTAAGCCCACTTTCTGGAGGGTTTTTTTTTTTCTTTTATCATAACTTTGTCAAAAGCTTTTTCTGCATCTATTGCAATGATCATACGGTTTCTATTCTTCAGTTTGTTAATGTGGTGTATCACATTGATTGATTTGTGTATATTGAAGAATCCTTGCATCCCTGAGATAAATCCCACTTGATCTTGGTGTATGACCCTTTTAATGTATTGTTGGATTCTGTTTGCTAGTATTTTGTTGAGGATTTTTGCATCTATGTTCATCAGGGATACTGGCCTGTAGTTTTCTTTTTTTGTGACATCTTTGTCTGGTTTTGGTATCAGGGTGATGGTGGCCTCATTGAATGAACTTGGGAGGTCCTCAGCAATCTTTTGGAAGAGTTTCAGAAGGGTAGGTGTTAGCTCTTCTTTCAATGTTTGATAGAATTCGTCTGTGAAGCCATCTGGTCCTGGACTTTTTGTTTCTTGGAAGATTTTTAATCACAGTTTCAATTTCAGTACTTGTGATTGGTCTGTTCATATTTTCTATTTCTTCCTGGTTCAGTCTTGGAAGGTTGTGTCTTTTTAAGAATTTGTCCATTTCTTCTAGGTTGTCCATTTTATTGGCATATAGTTGCCTGTAGTAATCTCTTATGATCCTTTATATTTGTGTGGTGTCAGTTGTAACTTCCCTTTTTCATTTCTAAAATTGTTGATTTGAATCCTCTCCCTTTTTTTCTTGATAAGTCTGTCTAAAGGTTTATTGATTTATCTTCTCAAAGAACCAGCTTTTAGTTTCGTTGATCTTTGCTGTTGTTTTCTTTGTCTCTAGTTCATTTATTTCTGCTCTGATCTTTATGACTTCTTTCCTTCTACTAACTTTGGGTTTTGTTTGTTCTTCCTTCTCTAGTTGCTTTAGGTGTAAGGATAGGTTGTTTGAGATTTTTCTTGTGTCTTGAGGTAAGATTGTATTGCTATAAACTTCTCTCTTAGAACTGCTTTTGCTACATCCCATAGGCTTTGGATTGTCATGTTTTCGTTGTCATTTGTCTCTAGGTATTTTTTGATTTCCTTTTTGATTTTTCCAGTGATCCACTGATTCTTTAGTAACATATAGTTTAGCCTCCATATGTTTGTATATTTTACAGTTTTTTTTTCTGTAATTATTCTTATCTCATAGTGTTGTGGTCAGAAAAGATGCTTGATATGATTTCAAGTTTCTTAAATTTATCAAGGCTTGACTTGTGACCCAAGATGTGATCTATCCTGGAGAATGTTCCGTGTGCACTTGAGAAGAAAGTGTGTTCTGCTGCTTTCAGATGGAATGTCCTATAAACATCAATTAAGTCTATCTGTTCTAATGTCATTAATGTCATTTAAGGCTTGTGTTTCCTTATTAATTTTCTGTCTGTATGGTCTATCCATTAGTGTAAGTGGGGTGTTGAAGTCCCCTACTATTGTAAACTGGACTGAGTCCTGAATTCTTTTAATTTCCTCCAATATTTGGCTACAACTCTCCAAACTAATGTTTACAATTTTTCTCCCACCCTTCTGATTTGGAGTCATTGAGAACTAAAACTGCCATTTTTCCAAAGCCATACAAGCTAAAGTTAGACAACTTGATACAAACTTCAGAGAAATCACAACAGCTCATGTATGGACAATCTTTGTGCCTACTGCTGTATGGCCATTCAAAACAATCACCAAAGACATACAAACTGCAAACCAGGAAAATCTATGAGATTGTCACTACCTGCCCTCACTCCATCTGAAGATACTTAGAGACAGACATCTAGAAATTCTCAGCTGCCTGCCTTCAGAATTCAGAAATTGGGATTACAGTCTGCCCCCAATTAACTACTATTTTTCTTTTATTTCCATAAAAATGCCTCGTTAAACACCTGACTGCTTGCACCGTAGGCCTACCTTGGGAAACCCACCTGCATCACTGCCTCCTGAAATGAGACACAACTGTTTAACTGAACTGACTTACTCGCAGGACTAAGACACTGATTCAGTGAGATAAAGTAAACTACCAAACTCAACTTCTGGACTGTGAAACTTCTTGGGGAAGTTGCAAAGGTGGGACGGAAGGGGTTCCAAATGAGCCTCCCTAAAATGTGCCACCTTGGCATGTGGATTGTTTTGAGCTAAAAGCCAATCAAGACCCTGAAGACTCAAGAGAAACTTCTGCCCCTCCCTTAACTACAAAGAAGAATTTAAATTGGGGGTCTTTCTCAGAATCAGAATTATTAGCAGAAATAAATTTTATCTGAGTGACCCATCTGTATGGCAGGGCAAACATCTAATTACCAAACATCTGCTCTTCTTACTGTCCTGTAAATTGCCCTCCTCTCCTTTGAAGTCCCAGGCCCCTTTCCATTCCTTAGCCCAGGATGCCATGTGCACCTCATTTTACCCTTCTGTCTTTGACACTCTCAGGTATGTGGGGTTCCTGTATGTACAAAGTTAAATTTGACTTTCTCTTGTTAATCTGTCTCATGTCAATTTAGTTATTAGACCAGCTGAAAGAACCTTTAAAGGGTAGAGGAAAATTTTTCCTTCCCAACACAGCTTAATTCTTTCCAAACCAAAAAGATGTTAAACTGCATGTTGACAAAACACTGTATTAAATCATTAGTGGAATTATAAATAGATAAAACTCTTTGGAGGGCAACTTGCCAGTATCTCTCAAAATTTAAAACACATAAGCCATTTGAGCCAGTGAATGCTAGCAGAAAGCCACCCCAAGATAGGTCACTTTATCATATGGATAATTTTGGGCTGAAGGCAACAGAGAAAAAGCAGATACAAAAAAGTCATCTGCCCTCCCCAACTTACCTAAAAGCTGGACCTAAATTTCTAACAATGCCTTCCCTCCCCTCTCTACCACAAGACAGAAGTTAACCACCAGATTAATCACTCTAGACTCTTTAACAGCCCAGAGAGGCACCAGAGGAATCTACATAGCAAACCTACTTATTAGCCCTTACCATACAATAGTTACCCCCCAAATATTTACCTTCTCACAATCTGCCAGAAACTCAAAGTCCTTTTCCTTTGTATTATCCCTTCTCTACAAATCTATTGTTCTTTTGTTAAGATGCTATATAAGGCCAAGTGCTAACCATCCTTTCGAGTTATTACTGAATATTCCTGTTTTTGTGTTAATAAACTTGTGTAGTTTCTTTCTTGTTAATCTGTCTTTTGTCTAATTTACAGGGTCCCAACCAGAGTATTTACGAGGGTAGAGAAAAAAGTTTCTCCTCCCCTACACCAACAGTTCCACTTGTAGGAATTTATTCTACAGATATACCTGCACATTTGCAAAACAAAACACATACAGGAAAACTCACTGAGGTATCTTTCAGAATAAAATACTGGAACAATATAGAGGTTCATCAATAGAAAACTGGGTTTTAGAAAATATGTTATGTCCATAAAGAATACTCTAAAAGAAATTGAGGCTGCTCTATATATCCTAATATGAAAGAACAAAAAATGCAATGTGCAAAAACAGTGTCTACAGAGTATATTACTGTATGGTCATGCCACTCAAGGTGGCTGTTCTCTTGTTCTCCGTACAACCCCTGCTTGACCAGTGCCTGCTTCACCTACACCCTACTCACTGGACTGACCTTCCCGTATACTTGCCCCAGGGCCCAGCTAGTGATTGTTCTTATCAAAGGGGCAGTGAGGGGCACGCACCTCTGCTAGTTTCCCTGGTAAATGATAAGCCAACCTGACATCAATTCCCCCTGTAACTGGCAGTCACCCCCTACCCCACCTCTGGTGAAGACCGCCACCATGTCCTGCCCGCCATCTGCGACACACAGTGGGGTGTCATTCCAGGACCCTGCTTCAGACACGTAAGATTCCCTCTATCCATTAAACCACTGATGTCTCTGTTGCTGACTCCAGGCTCTTTCTTCAGTCTTGAAACTGGGCAAATACAGGCCTTGCAGGCCTACAGGGTGCAGCCCAACAACTCTCATCTGTTTTTTGTTTTTAAAGACATAAATGTAAATACTTGTGCATGTACAGAATATCTCTAGAAGGATACACACACACACAAATGAGTAATGATGTTGACTTTGAGAGGGAAAAACTGGGTGGCTAGTGGATAGGGGTGGCAGACTCATGTTTTACTGTGTATCTATCTTTTGGTAACTCTGGAATTTTGTGCCATGTCTATACTGAAAATAGTTCAAAAGACTGTTTAAATATATTAAAGAGAGATGAAGGATACGATACTGTTTCTGTTCTCAAGGAACTTAAAATGTCACAGAGAGTAAATTCATTCATTTAGTAATATTTACCAATAGTCCTTTTTTATACCAGGCCTCTGGGGGATATATCCCTGCCTTCATGGAGCTTACTTCCTAGAGGAGAGTTATGTATAATATTATGGTGGCCAGAGAAAGAGAGTATAGTCCAAGTAAAGCAATAATAAGAGAGCAGACTTCTGACAATCTCAATTTTCACATCACTATTCAGAAGTAAAAACAGTCTAGGTTCCCCTAAAATAGATTAGCAGTAGCAAAAAGAACAGTGACAGACATAAGTACAAGTTACTAGAAGCAGGAACACAAAGAGTTACATTAATGGCTGACAATATTACCTGAAAGCAAGAGACAGAAAAAATTTAAAGTAAACACGAAACCAAGCTGTCACAATATAATTCAAGCATTCTCCAATTAGGGACTCAGTTACACTGCAAAGATGTTAATTATAGTCAAGTTTTTAGGATCTCAGTAGGCATGTTTTCCATGGGAAAAATGCTATACATACTTGGTGTTAAGCTTCATAAACCATCCCACAAAAGGTTATTTAACACTATTAAGTATGTGCATGCAATACTTTCTACAGGATATTATGTATACTATGGATTACTATGCTTCTAGCGAGGGAAAAAAACAGAACGGATGCCAAGAGGTGGCGCAGTGGTTGAGAATCCACCTGCCAATGCAGGGGACACGGGTTCGAGCCCTGGTCCGGGAAGATTCCAACTAAGCCCATGCGCCACAACTACTGAGCCTGCGCTCTAGAGCCCGCGAGCCACAACTACTGAAGCCCCCGCCCCCTAGAGCCTGTACACCACAACAAAAGAAGCCATGGCAATCAGAAGCTGTGCACTGCAACAAAGAGTAGCCCCCACTCGCCACAATTAGAGAAAGCCAGCACGCAGCAACAAAGACCCAACGCGGCCAAAAATAAATTAATTAATTAATTAAAAAATAAAAAGAATGCCTCCTAAATTACTGCAGGTCTTGCAACAGAAGTGGTGACTCTTCTACTGAGGGACTGGAACAGAAGCAGGGACAGAGTCTGTGACAACAAATGGTTGGGATTAAGGCAAGATAGGTTCATCTGTCCTTTCCTCCTTCTCCTCTTTCTTCCACACCACCCCCACCCCCAATCAAAGAACAGCACTGAATAGGATAAGAGTGGAGAGGTGATGGGGAGGGTTAAAGAAAGACAGCATTCTTCCTTACTTCTGATACAGAGGATCAGATCTCAATAGGACACTGAAATGGAGAGGAAAAGAGGGGGTAAAAGTTAAGCCGAAAGCAACAGAATTTACAAAAATCAAACAAAAAACAGAGAGAGAGAGACAGAAAGAAAGGAAGGAAATCCCTAGCCAGTTCAGTAAAGGAAATCACTCCTTACATTATACATAGGTACACACCTAAATTAGGGATTCGAGAAATGTATCAGTTAGTACTCAATTATAAGTAACACGATTTCAATTCAAGGGATTTAAACAGTACAGGGAGTTTTTGGCTCATGCAACTAAAATCCAGGGGAGGATCTGCTTCAGGGTTGCCTAATCCAGCAGACATATTATGAAATTTCTTTTTGTCTCTTCATTCTGTCACCCACAGTACAAGCTTCATCTCAAGGCCAGATTCCCTAGTGCCAAAAGAAAGCTGCAGCCACAATCAATTACATGGAAGAAAGCACATCTGTCCCAGAATTCTAAGCAAGAGTTCTGAAGTGTACCTTGCTTAGATCAGCCTAAATCACCCTGAATCAATTCCTGTAACCAGGAAATGGAATCTGATTGGCTAGATTCACTCAGAGGCCCATTCCTAAAGCTAGAAGTGGAGCAGTTTCCCTCAAGAACATGAGCTATGTGCGTGTGGTAAAAAACGGTGGACACTGGAATGAAAATACAGGTATACATCAAGAGAAGAAAAAATAGATACTAAGGAGGCAGCCACAGTGTTCACCCCAAGATGTTCAAAATGAAGATTCAGAGTCATCACAAAATATTATGTACAGTATTGCCCATTCAAAAGACAGAAAATCTTTAGAATCATTCTTCTTACAAACAAAATTGGCTCCTGAGACTACTTCTATTTAATCTAGTACTAGAAATGCTAGTTTAAAAAGAGTAATATAAATACAGAAAATAAAAGTATCTATTTGAGACCCATATACTTTCTAGTACCAGTAGAAAATACAAAAGATGATATAAATAAATAAAAGTTAAACATCTCACCCTTGGTTGGGGGGGACAGGTAAAGAAGACTGAAAGTATGTATGTCTGCTAGATTTTTAAACCTATGGCAGTAATAATTACAAAACATATGGTACCAGATTAAAAATTATCAACAATAAATTAAAATCTTTCTCTAGAAATGCTGTACCAAACTTAAGAACTTAAGGTATCATGAATGAGAATTAACAGAAATCATTATCTCAAAAAGATTCTGTACTCCTATGTTCACTGCAGCATTATTCACAATAGCTAAGACATGGAAACAACCTCAGTGTCCACTGACATGAATGGATAAATAAATGTGGCTTAAAACATAAATGTAAGTCTAAGAAAGGAGGTCTTTTGCCCATTTTTCTTTAGGTCTTCTGTCCATTTTTTGATTGGACTGGTTTTTTTTTGTTATTGAGTTGTATGAGCTGTTTGTCTATTTTGGAAATTAAGCCCTTGTTGGTCACATCATTTGCAAATATTTTCTCCCAAGCCATAGGTTGTCTTCATTTTGTTTATGGTTCCCTTTGCTATGCAAAAGCTTTATAAGTTTGATTAGGTACCATTTGTTTATTTTTGCTTTTATTTCTATTGCCTTGGGAGACTGACCTAAGAATACATTGCTACGATTTATGTCAGAGAATGTTTTGCCTGTGTTTCTTCTAGGACTTTCATGGTGTCATGCCTTATACTTAAGTCCTTAAGCCACTTTATTTTTGTGTATGGTGTGAGGGTGTGTTCTAACTTCACTGATTTACATGCAGCTGTCCAACTTTCCCAACACCACTTGTTGAAGAGACTGTCTTTTCCCTATTGTATATTCTTGCCCCCTTTGTTGAAGATTAATTGACCATAGGTGTGTGGGTTTACTTCTGGGCTCTCTATTCTGTTCCATTGATATATATGGCTGTTTCTGTGCCAATATCATGCTGTTTTGATTACTGTAGCTTTGCAGTATTGCCTGAAGTCTGAGAGGGTTATGTCTCCAGCTTTGTTCCTTTTCCTCAGGATTACTTTGGCAATTCTGCGTCTTTTATGGTTCCATATAAATTTTAGGATTATTTGTTCTAGTTCTGTGAAAAAAGTTGTCAGAAACTCGATAGGAATCACATTAAATCTGTAAATTGCTTTGGGTAGTATCACCATTTTAACAATGTTAATTCTTCCAATCCAAGAACATGAGATATCTTTCCATTTCTTTGAATATCTTCAATTTCCTCCATTAATGTTTTATACTTCTCAGCATATAAGTTTTTCACCTCCTTGGTCAGGTTTATTCCTGAGTATAAAAAAAAAAGTGTACACAGACACACACATACCTACACCTACACACCTACACACCCCCCCCACACACACACACCCCCACACACACTGGAGTATTATTCAGCCACAAAAAAAAGAAGGAACTGCTATTTGGGCCAACATGGACAAACTTTGAGGGCATTACGCTAAGTGAAATAAGTCAGACAGAGAAAGACAAATACTGTATGATTTCACTTATATGTGGACTCTAAAAAAACCACACTCATAGTTTTGGTTTGGTTTAGTTTGGTTGCCAGAGTTGAGGGATAGAATTGGGGAGAATGGGTGAAGGTGACCAAATGGTACAAGCTTCCAGTTATAACATAAATAAGTACTGGGGATGTAATGTACAGCATGGTAACTGTAGTTAACAATACTATATTGTATATTTGAAAGTTGCTAACAAAGTAGATCTTTAAAGTTCTCATCAGAAGAAAAAGACTGTAACTACGTGAAGTGATGTTAACTAAACTTATTGTGGTAATCATTTTGCTATATATATATATTGCAAACCATTATGTTGTAAACTTTGAATAAATATAATGTTATATGTCAATTATATCTCAATAAAACTGGAAAAAAATTAAAGAATTAACATAACATGGAAAAGAATTATTTAAAAATATTGTTAGTCTTCTTTGGCCTCAGCGCCTGAGCAACCCAGAACCAAAATGGTTTTCAGCACCCACTATACAGACTGCTGTCTGCAGACCTCCTCTCTCAGCTCCCAAGCATGCAACATTGAATGCACAGTCCTGGAAATGGATAGGGTTGCCCTTTCCAAGGGAAGCCCCCTTCCCACCAGGTAAAAACCCTGGGCTGCCTGAGGGATGTACATTATTCTACACAAGGAGGAAGGAAGTAATTAAGTATGTGGTTGTGGGACTGGAGCCTCACATCCACTTTACACTCTTTATCTGTGGGGATGCTTATATTAAAAGATAATCAGGACTTCGCTGGTGATTTGGAAAACACCAAATCAGGTATAAGGTAACCACACCTCTCCAGCATTCATTATTTGTAGACGTTTTGACGATGGCCATTCTGACTGATACGAGGTTGCACCTCATTGATTTGCATTTCTCTAATAATTGGCGATGTGGAGCATCTTTTCATGTGCCTGTTGACCATCTGTATGTCTTCTTTGGAGAAATGTCTGTTAAGGTCTTCTGCCCATTTTTTGATTGGGTTTTTTTTTGTTGCTGAGTTGTACGAGCTGTTTGTATATTCTGGAAATTAAGCCCTTGTCAGTCGCATCCTTTGCAAAGATTTTCTCACAGTCTGTAGGCTGTCTTTTCATTTTGTTCTTGATTTCCTTTGCTGTGCAAACGCTTGTAAGTTTGATAAAGTCCAATTTGTTTATTTTTGATTTTATTTATTTTGCCTTGGGAGACTGATCTAAGAAAGTATTGCTACAATTTATTTCAGAGAATGTTTTGCCTACGTTCTCTTCTAAGACTTTTATGGTGTCATGCCTTATATTTAAATCTTTAAGCCATTTTGAGTTTATTTTGTGTATGGTGTGAGGGAGTGTTCTAATTTACATGTGGCTATCCAGCTTTCCTAATGCCACTTGCTGAAGAGACCTCTTTTCTCCATTGTATAGTCTTGCCTCCTTTGTTGAAGATTAATTGACTGTAGGTAATGGCTTTATTTCTGGGATCTCTATTCTGTTCCATTGATCCATATGTCTGTTTTTGTTCCAGTACCACACTGTTTTGATTACTGTAGCTTTGCAGTATTGTCTGAAGTCTGGGAGGATTATGCCTCCAGCTTTGTTCTTTTTCCTCAGGATTACTTTGGCAATTCTGGGTCTTTTGTGGTCCCATATAAATTTCAAAGTAAACAAAAAAAACCTTTAAAATCATGTCAAATAAATAAATTAATTAAATACCTAGGGATAAACCTGACCAAGGAGGTGAAGGACTTATACACTGAGAACTATAAAACACTGAGAACTACAGAACACTGATAAAGGAAATTAAAGATGTTTCAAAGAAATGAAAAGATATTCCATGCTCTTGGATTGGCAGAATTAGTATTGTTAAAATAGTCATACTACCCAAAGCAATCTACAGATTTAATGTGATCCTTATCAAATCACCCAGGACATTTTCCACAGAACTAGAACAAATAATCCTAAAATTTTTATGGTCACCTATTTTTAAAAGTTAGTAGCAATATTCATTTCAGTGATGGAGGAAAAAACTGATTATGGGAAAGTGCAGTGTAGTCTGATGAACAAAGTAATGTTTGGGGAAATTTTTCCATAAAGGTATCTTTAAAAATAGTTTCAGCACTTATAGGGGTTTCACCTTTGGGAAAATATACATGTGAAATACTTTATTCACTAATAATATAAATAAGGTATTAGAGTGATTCTTCTGTTAGAATTACCTAAAAACAATTCAAAAATCTGTCTCCTTTTTTGACATAACCTGAGTCACTGCTAGTCACCCCAACTTAAATTCTACATTCCAACCAACAAAACATCTTGCTGATGTCACCTGGATCTCAACTCTATCCTCAACTCCCATCCAGTCATTCAACAATGCTGAGCACCTAGTATATACTAGACAGTATGCTAAATGTACAAACATGGAGAAAACAGTTTTGCACTTCCAGAAGCTCAAAGAGGTGTACAATACTTCTAAAAGTATGATTAGAAGAACACCTATAATAGAATTATGCAAAGGCATTGTAAAACGTACAAATTCTTGGATCCTGCCCCACACTTACAGAATTAGAATCTTAGGGGGTAAAGCCTGAGTAAATGTGTTTTTTAAAAGTTCCCACGTTAAAATTAAAAATTAATTAAATGTACCCAAGTTAATTCTTTTACATAATAATGTTTGAGAATTATTGTTATAGTACAGTAGTTCTCAAACTCTTTGGTCTCAAAATACTTTTAAAAATTACTGAGAGCCTATGATTCTGATTGGCACTAATTCCAACATATGAGTTTTTTCCCCCCACACCAAGCGATTCTCTGACACCAGTTAGGTGTCCTACAATTTAACTCAATCCTGACACTATCTACTTAAAGACAGTACCAGATTCCACGGATTAAGGACTCAGTTCCACAAGACGCACCCACTTTGGATGCCAATCAGAAGCCCAGGTTGTTACCTATGCTTCTGACCGACTGGCTATAAATCAGAGGTTCCCAGGAACCACTCCCTGACTTGGATTAATTTGCTAAAGCAGCTCAAAGAACTCAGAAAACCAGTTTACTCACTGGTTTACAGGTTTATTACAAAGGATATTAATCAACAGACAGATGTACAGGACTGGGTCCCAAACACAGGAGCTTCTGTCCCTGTGGAGTTTGGAGCTCAACATGGTGGTATGGATGTGTTCTGGTTCACCAATCTGGAATCTTGTCCTTTTGGGATTTTATGAAGGTTTCATCAGAGAGGCAGGATTGATTAAATCACTGGCCATCAGTGACTGATTCAACCTCACGGCACTTTCCTCTCCCCAGAGGTCAGGAGATGGGACTAAAAGTTCCAACTTTTTAATCATGGTTGGTTCCCCTGGCAACAGCCCCCATCCTTAGGTTACCCAGGTGCTTTCCAAAATTGTCTAATTAACATAAGACAACTTCACTACTCTCATCATCGAGGAAATTTCAAGGGTTTTAGGAGCTCTCTGTCAGGAATGGGGAGGAAGACGAAATATATATCTCTTACTATAAATTACAATACCACAGGACCTCAAAGAACTTTTGGTTATGTGAATTATATATATTAATATTTACTGTATTAGAAATTAAAACTGGGAAATCACAAAAATATTTTAATTAAAAATGTAGTATTTGTTAATTCACTTAAAAACAACAAAATAGGGGCTTCCCTGGTGGCGCAGTGGTTGAGAGTGCGTCTGCCGATGCAGGGCACACGGGTTCGTGCCCCGGTCCGGGAAGATCCCACATGCCGCGGAGCGGCTGGGCCCGTGAGCCATGGCTGCTGAGCCTGCGCGTCTGGAGCCTGTGCTCTGCAACGGGAGAGGCCACAACAGTGAGAGGTCCGCATACCGCAAAAAAAAAAAAAAGAAAAAAGAAAAACAACAAAATAAATGTACATGTTAACAAAAATAACCTATTTTATGAAAAATAACTATATTTTCCAAAATGAAAAAATTTAGTGAGAAGAATGGCAATGCTTCACATTTTTGCAAATCTTTTAAATGTCTAGATTAACAGAAGCATCTGGATTCTTATATCTCCTTCTTCATTATAATCTGTTACAATATCACATATCATTAGTCTTTGGAAAACTCCACTATACAATTTTGTGCAAATGAAAGTGAAAAAGGCAAACAATATCTCAGTATTACTATGAAAATAACTTTGACCTTGCAAACACCCTGAAAGGGTATCAGAGACCCCCAGGGGCCCCTGGACCATACTTTGGAAACCAACAGTCTAATGAAAGCAACAGATAATTACAGTAATCCCCCCTTATCTGAGGTTTCAGTTACCCCCAGTCAACTGCAGTCTGAAAATATCAAATGGAAAATTCCAGAAACAAACAGTAAGTTTTAAATTGCATGCACATTCTGAGTACTGTGGTGAAATCTCATACTGTACTGCTTTGTCCCACCCAGGATGTGAATCATCCACACTGTATACACTACCCACTCGTTAGTACAGGAAAAAACATAGTAGATACAGAGTTTGGTACTATCTGCAGTTTCAGGCACCTACTGCAAGTTTTTGAACATATCCTCCATGGATAAGAGAAGGCTACTATACAAAGTTCTTTGAGAACACAGAGAAGGGAGACAGACAGGAAACTTCTGCAGAGGTGGTGACATCTCCTGAGACTTGAGCCCAAATCCTTACACACTAGGTAGGCCCTGTAGGATCTATATCTTCTCCCTCCTACTTTTCAAGGTGTCTCCTACCCCTCCTCCTCTTTCTCACTTGGTTTCTCCTCCTCAAACTGGCCAATCTTTCTCTCTTCTTCAAGGCTTTGTATCTACTGTTCTTTTGTCTGAAAGGCTCTTCCCCCATACAGTCCATGGCTCTTCTTGGCCATACCTGGCCATCATGAAGATTAAGGACAGCTATACCCTTGTATACCTGTAATCCATTCAGGGCCCATTCCTTAGAAAATTCTGCCTTATACTAACTGTTATATATGTGCACTAGAAGCCATATTTAACAAAGTACATGGTAGCATCATTTGTAAAAGTGGAAAAAAATAAAACAAAATATCCATCAACATGAGAATGAAACAAAACACTAGTAAATTCACGCAACAGAATGAATTAGAGCTGAATGTTTCAACATGAATAAATCTCGAGAACAGTAATATGCACAAAAAGTAGGCTAAAGAAAGATTCCTACAATATGACACTACTTATAGTTTTTAAATTCTAAATTAATCTATATTTTGATAGGTAATACACAATTCAAAATTATAAGAATTTCCTCCCATCCCTGTCCTAGTTATACAGTTTCTCTCCCAGGGACAACCAGCGTGACCAGTTTCCTATGTATCCTTCCAGATATATTTTATGTTACACAAAAATATAAGTGTTGTTAAGTGTGCAGAATACTTTAATATGGTTCATGTATATCTACATATAAAATAGAAGTTTAAAAATATGTGTGGAAATGATAAAGACCAAATTCAGAATAATAATCACTAAGAGGCAAAGAAGAAAAGGAACAAACTCAGAAAGGGGCACTTCAAATGTACCTGTATTGTTTCATTTCAGGTTTATTGTGTTTTCTCTAGATTTTTTTCATACATGAAATAAATTTTGTTCTTCATAAAATAGATGAAAAGGATCAGATTTGAGAAAATAATTAGTTTGGTGTCAGACGGAGTTTGAAACCAGAGCATACTAAGGACATAAATTCAATACTTTAAATTAGTCTAAAGCTCAAGAGAAAGCTGGAGATTGGGGATTTATATAAAGAGATACTTGCAGTTCTAAGAATAAATATTTAGATATATGCACCCTATATAACAGAGCACAAGTTCCCTAAGGACTGGGCCCAAAACTCTGCCATATTACGTTCCCCTGAAATATCACCTACTGCCCATAATGAGATTTCAATTTACCTATATCCTTACTATTTTTCTTAGCTTTCAAAAATAACATCCTGGTATGGGTGAGCCTATTTATGTAAGTAACTTAACAATAGGCAGTTACACCACACACACAAAGACACACACACACACACACACACACACGTCTATTAAATTAGAATCAAAGAGAGACAGTGTTCTGGTTAGTTCTAGGTAAACTACAAAGCCTTATTTATTTTTTAATTAATTAATTCATTCATTCATTTTTGGCTGCGTTGGGTTTTCCTTGCTGCATGCAGGCTTTCTCTAGCTGCAGCAAGTGGGGGCTACTCTTCATTGTGGTGTACAGGCTTCTCATTGCAATGGCTTCTCTTATTGCAGAGCACGGGCTTTAGGCACGTGAGCTTCAGTAGTTGTGGCACACGGGCTCAGTAGCTGTGGCTCATGGGCTCTAGAACGCAGGCTCAGTAGCTGTGGAGCAGGGGCTCAGCTGCTCCGCAGCATGTGGGATCTTCCCAGACCAGTGCTCAAACCCGTGTCCCCTGAACTGGCAGGAGGATTCTTAACCACTGCGCCTCCAGGGAAGTCCCTCAAAACCATTTTTAGATTGAACTTATTAATAATTAAAAATGTTTCTAGGGCTTCCTCGGTGGCGCAGTGGTTAAGAGTCTGCCTGCCAATGCAGGGGACATGGGTTTGAGTGCTGGTCTGGGAATATCCCACATGCCGCGGAGCAACTGAGCCCCTGCTCCACAGCTACTGAGCCTGCGCTCTAGAGCCCGCGAGCCACAGCTACTGAGCCTGTGTGCCTACAGACCATGCTCTGCAACAAGAGAAGCCACCGCAATGAGAAGCCTGCGCACCGCAAGGAAGAGTAGCCCCCGGTCACTGCAACTAGAGAAAGCCCGCGTGTGACAACGAAGACCCAATGCAGCCAAAAATAAATTTATAAAAAAGTTTAAAATGTTTCTACAATAGACTATAGTTTCCTTTCTAGGTAAGAAAAAAATCCTGCGAAACTGTTAACTTTTAAAGAAATCCCTGATATAAATATATTTTCTTATCTTTCATTTCTCCAATAAAAATACTATCCTGACAAAAGTCTTTGAGGACTGTGATTACTTGCAGCTGTTTTATTGCTCTTTTTTTTATAAATGTATTTATTTTATTTCATTTCATTTATTTTTGGCTGTGTTGGGTCTTCGTTGCTGTGCACAGGCTTTCTCTAGTTGCAGCAAGCCGGGGCTACTCTTCGTCGTGATGCGCGGGCTTCTCATGTTGCGGTGCACGGGCTCTAGGCATGCGGGCTTCAGTAGTTGCAGCACGTGGGCTCAGTAGTTGTGGCTCGTGGGCTCTAGAACTCAGGCTCAGTAGTTGTGGCTCATGGGCTTAGTTGCTCCATTGCATGTGGGATCTTCCCGGACCAGGGCTCGAACCCATGTCCCCTGCATTGGCAGGCGGATTCTTAACCACTGCGCCGCCAGGGAAGCCCTTTATTGCTCTTCTGAAGTTTAACTGGAGTATTCAGCAACCCCTCTCCTTTCAAAATCTCTCACTTTTAGTGATAAAAGCAAACTTCAATTATAGGAGGGGGAGCAGACTCTTGAGCTGTTCCCCCTCATATAACTGACCTCTTTTCTGGTTTTCTCCATTCCTCAACTCAATTAGCAAATATGTATTAAATGTCTGTTTTGTTATAAGCAATGTATTATACACCATTCCTCTGGTCCCTAAAAAGATGAGAAGAACTGCTTGGCCTTAAGAAAACTTTGTATATCTTACATAGTGCAAAGTCCTTAGAACTTAACGTCCTAGGTTTGAGATGAAAATTACTGTACTAGTAACCTAAGTTGAATTACACTTCAGGAGAATTATAGGTCTTCAAAAGCTTCATAGAGTACAGACATATTTCAGGCAATGGATGCACATTAAAAGCATGTCATTTTAGTACTGTTCAGAAGCTGAGGATCATTTAGTGAAAAAATAGATGCCTACTTGTTTATAGACAAATAAACCCTGAGTTAAAGCATATGTATACACATAAGGCTCCATAAAATATTCCTTTAGCACAGGTGAAAGGATATCAACAACAAAGGGGGAACTCAATAAAAAACAAAATATTAAGAAGGATTTGAAAATAATTATAATCTAGCATTAGCATTGTAGGGATGTCTTCTGACAGTTTTGGTGAATCATTTATAGATTTTAGAATAAGGGCTCTTAAACACTCACTCACTTGACGACTCTTCCCTACGATAAACTTTATGGAAGTGCAGTAAGAGGGAAACTGGCCTTGACACATTGTGTTCTCTACATCTGCGTCTCTATTCTCGCCCTGCAAATAGGTTCATCTGTACCATATGTCTAGATTCCACACATATGCATTAATATACGATATGTTTTTTTTCTTTCTGGCTTACTTCACTCTGTATGACAGACTCTAGGTCCATCCACATCTCTACAAATGACCCAATTTCGTTCCTTTTTATGGCTGAGTAATATTCCACTATATATATGTACCACATCTTCTTTATCCATTCACCTGTCATTGGACATTTATGTTGCTTCCATGTCCTGGCTATTGTAAATAGTGCTGCAATGAACACTGGGGTACATGTGACTTTTTGAATTATGGTTTTCTCAGGTTATATGCTGGGTCATATGGTACTTCTATTTTTAGTTTTTTAAGGAAACACCATTCTGTTCTCCACAGTGGCTGTATCAATTTACATTCCCACCAATAGTGCAAGAGGGTTCCCTTTTCTCCACACCCTCTCCAGCATTTATTGTTTGTAGATTTTTTGATGATGGCCATTATCTCAGCAAGATCTTTTCTGACCCACCTCCTAGAGTAATGAAAATAAAAACAAAAATAAGCAAATGGAACCTAATTAAACTTAAAAGCTTTTGTACAGCAAAGGAAACCATAAACAAGATGAAAAGACAACCCTCAGAATGGGAGAAAATATTTGTAAATGAAGCAACAGACAAAGGATTAATCTCCAAAATATACAAACAGCTCAGGCAGCTCAATATCAAAAAAACAAACAACCCAAATCAAAAAATGGGCAAAAGATACAGTATTTTTTAAGGTGTTAAAAATACAGGGTCACTGATATAAACAGAGATATTTTGCTGGGGCTTCAAAGCAGGGAATCAACATCTCAACAATTTAAAGAAAAATGGGGCTTCCCTGGTGGCGCAGTGGTTGAGAGTCCGCCTGCTGATGCAGGGGACACGGGTTCGTGCCCTGGTCCGGGAAGATCCCACATGCTGCGGAGCGGCTGGGCCCGTGAGCCATGGCCGCTGAGCCTGTGCGTCCGGAGCCTGTGCTCTGCAACAGGAGAGGCCACAACAGTGAGAGGCCCGTGTACCAAAAAAAAAAAAAAAAAGACAGCAAGGGACTTCCCTGGTGGTTCAGTGGTTAAGACTCTGCGCTTCCAATGGAGGGTACGTGGGTTCAATCCCTGGTCAGGGAACTAAGATCCCACGTGCCGTGTGGCACGACCAAAAAAAAAAAAAAAGTTTAAATGAAAGCAAGTTCCAGGGTCTCTCTTGGAGAGACTACACTGTTTATACTTCTACAGAATGATTACGATGATAATAATGACAGCAGTTAACATATACTGAACGTACATATCAGGCATTTGGGCTTAGTGCTTTAAATGATTACCTTACAATTCTCTGAACAACAGTACAAGAAAGATAATATCATTAACCCATTTTCCAGCTAAGAAAACTCGGGCTTTTAAAGGTTAAATAACTTGCTCAGGGTCACCTATGTAGTAAGTGGAGCCTGGGATTCCATCTGTTTAACTCCAACTGCAGCAATAACTATACTACTATGCTGTCACATCATAATTGATTCAGTAGCTCCCTACTGCTTCTCAGGTCAAAAATCCTTATAGAGTAAGGCTTCATCCATGCCTTTGTTCACTGGAAGGACTTCTGTCGAGCATTTATTATATGTCAACACCATACCAGGTGCTTCAAAGATAGAGGTTCTGAGTGAGGCTGCTAAATAAGTGATCTTTGGATCAGTCATTGTTATTTTAAAATGAGCTCTATTTGGGCACATTAAACAGAATCACAGTTGGAATTATGTTCTTGTATAATTGTATTATTGGAAATGGAATGTTGGAATAGGAAGACTACACATCTAAGCATTTATATCCTAAATAGTTCTGGACTACTATTTTTTTAAATATCTTTATTGGAATATAACTGCTTTACAATGGTGTGTTAGTTTCTGCTTTATAACAAAGTGAATCAGTTATACATACACATATGTTCCCATATCTCTTCCCTCTTGCATCTCCCTCCTTCCCACCCTCCCTATCCCAACCCTCTAGGTGGTCACAAACCACCTAGCTGATCTCCCTGTGCTATGCGGCTACTTCCCACTAGCTATCTATTTTACGTTTGGTAGTGTATATATGTTCCTGCCACTCTCTCACTTTGTCACAGCTTACCCTTCCCCCTCCCCATATCCTCAAGTCCATGCTCTAGTAGGTCTGTGTGGACTACTATTTTTAACAAAATTTTCCAACCTGGCTTACTACAAATTTTTAAAATTTTCTATCAAAAAAAAATGCAATGAAAACACAGAACACACCTACATGCACACACAGGGGTCGAAAGATCTTTCATTTCCACATTCAACTTGCAGAATAATACAGGTTGTGCTGGGACAACCATGGTCATGAGTGACCTTAGCTTTCCTCCTTTCCAGCTTAAAGAGACATCTGGTTGCCAGCTGTGTAGCTCCTACAAGTCAATGCTTGCCAAGTAGTTGGCAGAAGGTGGGGAAGAGCTGACCACCTGCAATCCATTTTGACAGTGACTCTGACCATCACTTTGGAGACCTGGATACATTACAGACATTCCAAAAGGAGTTGGCTAAATTTCAAGGTAGGAAGTTGGCCATTTTGGCTGAACTTACTTTAACTCACATCAAAGTGCTATGATGTGGAAGAAGAGAATACACGAAAAGGTACAAAGCTACTAAAGCTTACAAGAATAATTTACAAGGCTATGTCCCTAACCTCTCCCAGACACTGTCCACAATATTTCTATCTATAATTACTTTAAAAAGGGGAAGCGTATATACAACTACAGCTAAACGGGTAAAACTACATCTCCATGTCTATGTAAGTACATGTGTCATTCATATTTTTCACTTTTATGTCAGTATAAAATATATAATCTGCATACATATACATAATGTACGTCACTATAACATGTATTATATATATAAATATGTTTGTCACTATAACATATATTATATATATAAATATATATATTTAACTGTGGCGATTTTACTTACCTTTTATGTTTTTTTATGCCTGCTGTACAATATATATGTTATATATATCATACACAGTTGTATATTAGAGGTATAGGTGTAAACAAACTTAGGAAGATGCCACAGTTTGGAAAAGGTGCTTGCTTTATTTAAAAAAAAAAAAATCAATACAATTTCCCCACAGATCCATGATGTAAAATTCTATAATCAAGCCTTGTAGATTTGTAATTATGGTATGTCAGCTACATTTAAACAAGAGTGTTAAAAGATTGTTAAAGTTAAACTAACACAATTGCAGTGTGAATTGTCCTAGTCTCATTCTAATCTACTGGTGTCACTTTCATTTAATCAGAGGAAAACTATGGGCCAATGTCAGTGCTATTTCCAATGCCCTAACATTCTTTGTTCACATTGGATTTTAAGCCATTACCAATCTAAAATGGTTATAAAAAGATATATTTCAGAAAGCATTTTAATGAATTAATTCATTCACCAGTGGACATTTTTAGCAGGCTTTATTGAAAATAAGTTGGCTTTAAAGTTATTAAATAACCTTTTATGTTAAATGAATGAAAACATTTTGTTCTTGCAGAAGAATTTCTTGAATTTACCATAAATACAGCTTAAGAAGAGAAAAACCCTTATTTTATAAACAGAAATCATACTTGGAAACTTATGGTCGACATATGTCATTTAGCTGAAATAACATATCAGCATTTAAAACATCAAGGCTATTTTTTTCTTCTGCTTTAGTGAAAAATGGGGGAAAGACAGTATCTTCAAAAAATGGTATTGAGAAAACTGGACAGCTGCTACTTTCTCATACCATATACAAAAATGAACTCACTATGGATTAAAGACTTGAAAGTAATACCTGAAACCATAAAACTTCTAGAAGAAAAAATAAGCACTACGCTCTTTGACGTCAGTCTTAGCAAGATCTTTTTGGATTTGTCACCTTGGGCAAGGGAAACAAAAACAAACAAATGGAACTAATCAAAGTAAACACCTTTTGCACAACAAAGCAAAACTATCAACAAAATGAAAAGGTCACCTACTCAACAGAAGGTATTTGCAAACATATATCTGATAAGGAGTTAATATCCAAAATACACAAAAAACTCTCATAACTCAAGATCAAAAACACAAACAACCTGATTAAAAAACAGGCAGAGTACCTGAATAGACATTTTTCCAAAGAAGATATACATATCGCCAACAGGCACAGGAAAAGATGCTCAACATCACTCATCATCAGGGAAATGCAAATTAAATCTACAATGAGCTATCACCTCACACCTGTCAGAATGGCTAGTAGCAAAAAGAAAACAAATAACAGGGCTTCCCTGGTGGCACAGTGGTTAAGAATCTGCTCCGGGAAGATCCCATGTGCCGCAAAGCAACTAAGCCCATGCGCCACAACTACTGAGCCTGCGCTCTAGAGCCCACGAGCCACAACTACTGAGCCCACGCGCCGCATCTACTGAAGCCGGCATGCTCTAGAGCCTGTGCTCCGCAACAAGAGGAGCCCGCGCGCCGCAACGAAGAGTAGCCCCCGCTCACCGCAACTAGAGAAAGCCTGCGCATAGCAACGAAGATCCAACACAGCCAAAAATAATAAATATAAATAAATTTTAAAAAAGAAAACAAATAACAAATGTTGGTGAGGATGTGGAGAAAAAGGAACCCTTGTGTACTGCTGGTGGGAATGTAAATTGGTGCAGCCACTATAGGAAACAGTATGGAGATTCCTCAAAAAATTAAAAATAAAGCTACTATACAATCCAGCAATTCCACTCTTGAGTATTTACCCGAAGAAAACTAAAATACTAATTCAAAAAGATATATGCACTCCGATGTTCTCTGCAGCACTTACAACAGCCAAGATAGGGAAGAAACCTAAGTGCCCATGAACAGATGAATAAAGAAAATGTGATTGATATATATATTTATAATTACTTATACATACACACACAATGGAATATTAGCCATAAAGAAGAATGAAATCTTGTCATTTGTGACAACATGGATGGACTTAGAGGGCATTATCCTAAGTGAAATAAATCAGACAGAGAAAAACAAATACTATGTGATTTTACTTATATGTGGGATCTAAAAAACAAATGAACAAACATAACTAGACAGAAACAGAATCATAGAGAGAACAAACAGGTGGTTGCCAAAGGGGAGGCATGTGGGGGAGAAGAGAGAAATAGGTGAGGGAGATTAAGAGGTACAAACTTCCAGTTACAAAATAAATGAGTCACAGGTATGAAAGGTACAGTGTGAATACAGTCAATAATTATGTAACATCTTTGTATGGTGACAGATGGTAACTAGACTTATCATGGTGTTCATTTTGAAATACAGAAATGTCAAATTACTATGTTGTATATCAGGAACTACCACAGCGTTGTAGGTCAATTATACTTCAAAAACAAAAAAAACTCATAGGAAAAAAGATCAGATTTGTGGTTACCAAAGGTGGGGAGTGGGGGAGAAGGGGAATTGGATAAAAATAGTCAAAAAGGTACAAACTTCCAGTTATAAGGTAAATAAGTACTACTAGGTATGTAATGAACAACATGATAAATATAATTAACACTATATGTTACCATGAAAGTTGTAAGAGTAAATTCTGAGTTCAGATCACAAGGAAAAAATTTTTTTCTATTTCTTTAATTTTGTATCTATATGAGATGATAAATGTTCACTAAACCTATTGTGGTAATAATTTCATGATGTATATAAGTCAAATCATTATGTTGTATACCTTAAACTTATACAGTTGCTGTATGTCAATTATATCTCAATAAAATTAGAAGAAAAAAAATCAATGCTGTATCTTCTACTTTAGAGAAAAGTATTTTCTAAATCACCAATAATTTAATACAGGAAAAAAAGCTTCTCTGTCGAAACTTCATATTTACAGGATGCATTTAAGTTCTAAGTAAAGTACAACATTCAATTCACAGTTGTACTATCAACAAATAGTCTCCAAATAATCACAGCACACACAAAACAGTGCTATGTTAGCTACTTACGTAAGTACTAATACGAATCACCCTGGTTTGCTTGGGACTTTCCCAACTTTAGCACTGTAGGTTCCATATCCTGGAAACCCTTCTGTCCCAGGTAAACCCAGACAACTAATGTCAGCGAGACATTGGGGGGCGGGAGGTGGGGGAGATTTACAGTTCTGCACTGGAGAAGAAGAAATTTGGAGTCATATCTGGTAACTCCTTGCTAGGGCTGCCAGATTAGCTGTGCCCAGTCACATATAAGTAGGTCTAGCAATCGGGAACATGGATTCAAATCTTTATTTTTATTTTTATTTTTTCACACACACATACACACTTTATTAATTTATTTATTTACATTGAAGTATAGTTGACTTATAGTGTTGTGTTAGTTTCAGGTGCACAGCAAAGTGATTCAGATATACATATACATATATATGTTCTTTTTCAGATTCTTTTCCATTATATGTGATTACAAGATATTGACTATAGCTCCCTGTGCTATACAGTAGGCTCTTGTGTTTATCTATTTTATATATAGTAGTGTGTATATGTTAATCCCAAACTCCTAATATAAGCCCTTAAATTATCAAGGATGAACAAAAAGGAGGCTGTGATTATTTCAATAGAAAACTCGAGTAAATCTGACCTTGCTTAATACTGTCTGGCATTGATCATTCAATTAATCTCAGTAAACTTAGGTCAGGTGGCTATTCCATGCCAGGCACTGAAGACAGCAGTGAACAAGACAGTTTCGTCACTGATGTCACTCCCAGTCTCAAGGGAAGATAAGAAGATAAAGAAAAATATTCCAGTGATGTTGGTGTAATTTGGTAAAGGATATTCAGTCTCATTTGTTAAATATTTGTCAAACATCAAATCTTTAAAAACAGCCTGCAAGACCCAAACCTACCAACTAATACCCATTAACAAGGAGTCACATGTGAACACAGGCTGCTGCTTGAAGAAACTTGTATATTACCCAGCCCCTAGTGCACACATATCTCTAATTCACAGCCAGAATTAGCCCTAGAAAAACAATCCCATTGCAGGGGAGGAGATATTTGACAAGTCCTACGAGTCAGGAACTCAGTACCAAGTCAGACTCATTGCTGTCTAACTCTCACCTTACAAGCCATTCCTAGTAACTGGACTCTCCTGTTTCTAGGGGTCTAACCTCTCTCTTGAAATCTATTTCAGGAAATCAGATCCTTTGCCTTTGTTCCCATGTGAAATAACAAAGTTTCTCTAGGACTAGAGCACTGTGAGGCTTCTGCCTATTTCCTTAGGGTCTAAAATCACCATTTTGCCAACATGCTGAAATGCGCATCTTCCACTCATTGTTTGATCTCTCAGTTGCCAAATACCACCTTTTATTTATTGCCTGTTTCCATACTCCAGTAATATTCCATCTGCCTGTCCACATTTCTTTCTAAAACCCACTACAGGGAACTTTCAGATCACCTGAAGTATTTTAGCAGATTTGATTAGACGCTAAACTCTAAGAATCTACCCTCCCAAGCACACAGCCTACCCAAACTGAACTCTAGGACTAACACCTAGAATATATTTCTAAATGGTTCTGAACTCCTGGAAAGAAAACTGAAGGAATTCTGGGCTTGAATGACTTTAAATCTCTTTTTCCAAATAGAAGTTGTTACTTCTGAAGATAAATGAGGTGATGGGAAATGAACATCTTGACTAGAAAAAAGGTGCTGAGAACACAAACTGAATTTTAGACCACTGCTTTAAGAAACCAATGCACAGAATGCCGTTCACAAAACCAAGAACATGTCTGAATCATGAAACTAACTGAGAAGTCTTTGAAACTAAATTTGGAGGAGAAAAAATGCATACCTTTTTATTATAAAAAATGTTTAATATATATAGATAAGAATATAATGAAGACCCATGACCATTCATCCCCAACAATTATTAACGTGTTGCCACATCTGCCTCATCTATTTTTTTCCTTTGCTGAAGTATAATGTAGAATTTTAAAAAAAACAGGATACTAAGGCAGAAGATGGAAGGAGTCAGAGTAAAATAATTTTCAAGAGAATGTAACAGGAGAATAGGGAACAATATTTATGGATTTAGAGAGTTATCTACCAAGGCAAAATATGAGTAATAAGCAGCTAAAATAGAAATTTTAGGTTTTTTAAAAACCATATCTCATTTCAGTATATATGGGAAAGCTCTACACCAAAATGTCAACAGAAAAGCCATGAAAAAAATGTACGGTAGGCATTTCCATTAATTTATAAGCAATTTGAGATATTATGAAGTAAATTATGAGGGGATTTCATAAAAATGATAAATTTACTTATGTATGAAGAATCAAAATTAGTGTGATAATGCTCTATTATTGAAATAAAATGAAAACAAAACTTTATTTCCAAGCAGTTTCCATAAGTACTTAAAAATTTTTGAAAGCCTGAAAACTTAAATTATTATCTAAATGAGTGTGTCTTCCCACAAATAACAAATGCTGGTGAGGATGTGGAGAAAAGGGAACCCCTGTACACTGTTGGTGGGAATGTAAATTGGTGCAGCCACTATGGGAAACAGCATCGAGGTTCCTCAAAAAACTAAAAATAGAACCACCATATGATCCGGCAATTCCACTCCTAGGTATTTATCTGAAGAAAATGAAAACACTATTTCGAAAAGATACATGCACCCCCATGTTCACAGCAGCATTATTTACAGTAGCAAAGCTATGGAAGCAACCTAAGCGTCAGTCAACTGATGAATGGATAGAGAAGATGTGATATACGTACACACACACACACACACACACACATATACACATGACAGAATACTACTCAGCCATAAAAAAGAATGGAATTCTGCCATTTGCAACAACATGGATGGACCTACAGGGTATTATGCTTAGTGAAGTAAGTCACACAGGGAAAGACAAACACTATATGTTATCACTAATATGTGGAATCTAAAAAATAAAACACACAAATGAATATAACAGATCAGAAACTGACTTACAGATATAGAGAGCAAACTAGTAGTTACCAGTGGGGAGAGGGAAGGGAATGGGGTAGAATAGGGGTAGGGGGTTAAGAAGTACAAACTACTACATATAAAATAAATAATCTACAAGAATATATTGTACAGTACAGGGAATATAGCCAATATTTTATAACTTAATGGAGAATAATAAAAATTTTGAATCACTGTTATACACCTGAAACTAATATTGTAAATCAACTATACTCAATAAAAAAGTCATTTCTCATGACTTTCCCTCTAAAGCAGTCTTCATTATACCCTGGTACTTCTGCCAAATAGATTTATGAAAATGACATAACCAAAGTAAGTCTAACAAAAGTGAAAGCAGAACTTGGGGGTAATAGGGCAAATTATATTTTCAGTTACACATCTCAACTCCCCTTCTATTACCACACGTTTTAAAAAATACTCTTCTGGGGGGCACTGTAGCTTAAAACAAAAGGTTGTAGATCAGAAACCCTAGTGCTTTTCCCTGCTCTGCCACTAACTAGCACAGTGACCCCGGACAAGTTTACTTTTCCTATTTTAACTTCATTAAACCTCAGTTTCTCATCTGTAAAATGGGAATACAAACCATAGTATTAGTTAACATTTACTAGTACTTACCACATACTGTTAAACAGAAGAGCAGGCATTTTTTGGAACAACTGCACGAGGCGGGTACTTACTCCATTTTACAAACCAGGAAACTGAGGCACGGTGCAATGTAATATATTCAAAAATACATAATATATGGCAGAATCAGGACTGGAATCCAAGCAGTCTCACTTCAGAAAAGGCTGTACATTTCACTACTACTCATCCTATCTCCTTACCGCCTTAACAATAATGACAGCTTCTGGAAAGCACAGTGCAATGCTGTGCTAAGCCGCGGAGGCAATATCTTAAAAAGTGAATTTATTCTCCCCTTTGCCTTGTCCTTCCTCTGGTGAAAATATCAACACAGGGAGGAAAGGTGGGCAGAGGAAGAAGCCAGAGAGCTAGGATTAGACATGTTTACTGCCAAATAACCTGCTTCTTCAGAAAGCTGTTCATCTTTTCTCTTGGAATGCCTCATCAAAAGTTTCATCTTTTGGGGTCTGAACAATAAAGGCCTAATAAGCACTCCAGTGTCTCACAGCAGTGAGAACGACGGCGAATTACAGGACTGGCCTACACAGGATAGTTACTTGAACAGCACCCCACAAGCTCCGGGGCGAGCCTCGGGGAAGCTAGCCGGGGAGTGAGGCCACAGAAGTTTGTCGAGTGTGCTGGAAGTTCACACCGCAGTTCTTCGGACTGCGAGTCCCGCCTGCCATGTTAGATGACAGGGCGCCCGCAAGGTCCCATTTCTAATGAGGGCCGGGCTCGCAGCGACCCCCTAAACTTCACAACGGGCTCGCGCGTCCACGTGAGCGCAGGTAATGGACCGGAAGCGCCCCCCACCAGCCAGGTTCCGCAGGGAGACCCGGGCGGCGCACTCGGAGATACGACCCCAGCCCGCCCCGCCCTCGAGAGCCGGGCCGCCGCCCCTCTGCCTCCCCGACTGCGGGCGCCGGAGGGGTGGGGCCGCCGCGACCTTCACCGCTCCGCGGCTGGGTTTTGGAAGGGGCAGGCGCGGGGAGGGGAGTGCCCCGGTCCGGTGACTTGGGCACCTGCGCGCCCCCTCCGTTCCCGCCTCGTCGCCACCGGCCGCGGCGCCCCAGTTGAGGCCTGGAGTCCGGGGCCCAGCTCGGGCCTGCGCTCCGCCCGGCCTCTCGGGCCGCCAAGGGGCGAGGAAGAGGAGGCGGCGGCAGCTGCGCCGCTCGTGGCTCCTTACCGCTTCACCACGCCGGTTTTGATCTTGATCTGCCTCACGCGAGTATCGGCCATGGTCCCTCGAGCGCCGCGGGAATGAGTGGCGGAGAGCCGGGTAACCGTTGAGGGAGACTAAGCGAAGGAAGCGGGTCTGTAGGCGTAGCCGGCGCTGGCCGGCGCGCATGCGCACACTCCGGCGCGGCGCGGGAGCCATGCTGGCGCTGCCGCCACACCCGCTGGGCGTGGGTCTAGGGTCGCGAGCCAAGGGCGGGTTACCACTCACCCACCTCCACCGAGCTTCCCGCTCGCAGAACCTGGCTTGTCTATCTCAAGTAGCCCTCCTTTTTATTGTTGAACAGCCCTCCTCTTAGTGTGAATACAAGTTACACTTTTCCCGGTCTCCACAGCCCGGGCGTTTGCGGAGACTTGTGTCTCCCCGGATAGACTGGTTTGGCCATGACATTGCTTTGCGAGATTATCCGCTGAAAGGACGGAGTGACCTAAAAATTGAAGATATTTTCGGTGTCATTATCTTATGTCAAATGGGGTAAAATGATGCAGGTTTAAAGAAATAAACTACCGTCATGCACGCAGTTAAGAAACTCCTTACCCTACACCTCAGACCTCTGCAGACAATGTTTGTGGATAAATGCACCTAACAAAAAAAACGACTATAGGACTTATCCAAAAATCATTACCTCTAGTAAATCTTAAATATCCAACTTACAAAAATTGTGTGGCATAAAAAAGCTTGGGCTTCGTGGTCAAACAAACCCACTGACCTTTGGTATTAAAGGGGTTTTACCCTTTAATAGCTAACTGACACTAGGCACATAGGACACTTAACCTCGCTGCTGAGGTTTTTGCCTTGTATGCAAAATAGAAATAATGTCCACTTTACAGAGTAGATATGAAGGTTAAAGCTCAATGCCTGACATAATACTCAACAGCTTTTGACTATTTTATATTTTCAAAAAATGTGTCTATTGCATAAAATGAAACAAACCTCCAGTGAGCCCTGGCAACCTCTTCCCGGCGGAGTCCCCCAAGGAACGCAGGGCAGAGCCTCCTTCCTTTTATAGTTTCTTGGTATCATTCTTAAAGGCCTCTCTTTACCCTTCCCTACACTTGATTCACTCCTTCTGGCTTTTGTGACTAGCTCTGGACAGTTCAAGACCCTGACAGTTCAGGAACCTTAGTATAAATCCAAGATCAAAACCCACCTCCTGGAGAAAGTCTACCACGACTGACCCCTGCCCATTTAATGCTCCCTGGATACTTTGGAATCACCCAAAATTAATTTTTATTTTTGGTATATTTCTTTTTTAAAAAAACAAATTTATATAGTTATTGGCTGTGTTGGATCTTCGTTGCTGCATGCGGGCTTTCTCTAGTTGCAGCGAGCAGGGGCTGCTCTCGCGGGCTTCTCATTGCGTTGGCTTCTCTTGTTGAGGAGCACGGGCTCTAGGGCGCGTGGGCTTTAGAAGTTGTGGCACGCAGGCTCAGTAGTTGTGGTGCACGGGCTTAGCTGCTCCGCGGCATGTGGGATCTTCCTAGACCAGGGATCAAACCCGTGTCCCCTGCACTGGCAGGCGGATTCTTAACCACTGAGCCACTAGGGAAGCCCTATTTTTGGTATATTTCTTTTAAAAACTATTGTTTGAGTCCTTCACGAGGGTGTGCTCACTCTCTTCATTGGGTTATAAACATCTTTAGAGGCAAGAATCTTGTCTTCTATAAATCTTCCTCTCCTAACGTCCACCTGTGTTCTGTACACAGCAGGTGTTAAATTCAGTAAATACTGTCATCTGACTGGTTGGCACACTGAAATAAACTTCAGGTGACACAGCAGACCTATGAAATACTGGGGGGTGGCGGGGCGGGGGAGGTCAAAACAAAACAAAACAGAAAAACCAACAGACTCAACACAGCAAAATGCTACAAACAGGAATCCAGTAGATCATTAATATAAAGTTACTGGGCAACCTCTTAAGGCAAAGAAAAAACAGGAGTGAAACCCACACACCAAAAGATTGTGCTGATAGGGCTCTTGCTATTGTCAAGGATCTTCCTTTAGTCAGGCAACAAAAGCCTTGTAACTCTTCATGCTTTCCTTTTTGCCTTGGTTTCCAGAACCTTAGAGCTTAGTTTTGCACTGATTTGCAGGATTTCCCTCAGCCTAGGTTTTTTGATGTAAATACCTAATATCTCCCCAAACCCCCAACTCTACCTCCACCCATTTGCTTTTTTTCTCTTTGTTTTAATGATTTCTATGTGTGAACCAGTAATACATAAATGTAACATACCAGCCAAAAGACCTGTATATTTCGATATTTATACGAATGTCTATCCTACCGTATTCTTAGTTTCCTATTTAGAACCTCCCAGATGACTTATTTATTTATTTATTTATTATTTTTTATTTTTATTTTTTTCTTTTGGTACGCGGGCCTCTCACTGTTGTGGCCTCTCCCGCTGCGGAGCACAGGCTCCGGACGCGCAGGCTCAGCGGCCACGGCTCACGGGCCCAGCCACTCCGAGGCACGTGGGATCTTCCCGAACCGGGGCACGACCCCGTGTCCCCTGCATGGGCAGGCGGACTCTCAACCACTGCGCCACCAGGGAAGCCCTGACTTATTTATTTAACAAACACTTTGTATGGGGCTTAATAAGGGATACCACTGTATCCCAGCATGTAGCAATGCCTGGCATATAGTCAGTACTCAATAAATATTTCTTGAATGAATAAATGCTGCTTTAAAACTCTTTTTTTCCACTTAACAATATGTCATGGAGCCTTCTCATTTCAGCAAAAGAGCTGCTAAGATAATCTGAAATATCTTATCACCCCCCGCCTCACACACACACATACCATTTTTCTCTGCGCCTTGCTCCTTTGGGTCTGGACTTTGAGGAGGTAAACCAACAAGAAGTCATTTTTGTTAGTATGGGAGAGGAGGGCTAACCATAGGAGGCCTGCAACATCTAGGCAGGGAGATGCCCTAGGGTATTTGGAATAGAAACTATGTAAGCTGCATTTCTCACTGTTTGACACTCTTCTGTCCTGTTATCCATAAACCGTAATTGAGTTCTGTTTAAGTATTCCAGCCTGGCCTCAGGTGACCTATAGGAATGACTCTGTAGGGGACTCTCTAAGGGATAAGTTTATTAACATTCGAGATTGAGGGTTAAAGAGATCTGAGAGATCCTCAGGACTGGGTGAATCTAGTAGAATGAGAGGAAAGTCTAGCCATCTCATCTGTGAGTGGCAATTCTCCATTGCTAATAATCTTAGATGGTTGAGGTAATATTTTATTAAAGAATGCTGCAGATTCCCTTACAAATACACGTTGTTTTCCCCACACACTTACAGAGCTATAAATTTAGTCTCACCATCCCTTCATGTCATTCTCTTCCAATTGACTCCAAGCTCCTCAAGATTAGAGACCACATCACATTCATCTTAGTCTCCCCAGCAGGAAGCTTCATGCCTAATGGCAAGTAGATGCACAGTATTTGCTGAGTTAAATAAAAGTCAAATATGGGACTGAGATAGATTTCTAATTTTGATGAAAGCAAGAGACCGGCCATGTTTTTATCAACAGTACTTCTTTGTTTAAGTAATCTCTCCAGGGTGTCTTCTCCAGCTGGCCATCTTGTTTTATGAAATGAAATTACAACATCAGAGCAACTGCACACTAGGCCCCATAGCCCTAATAAATGTTGTTTTAAGCCACTAACTTTGAGGTAATTAATTCATTATGCATCCATAGATAACTAGTACAAAGGTTATGCATGGGCTCCTTTTCATCAAGGCTGATCTAGCTACTACTGCTGAATAGCTAACCTGCCGGCAGTAAAGACCAATTTTGACCTCTTGATATGGCACCATTCCAAGAGAAGATTATCTGGTGGCAGCTTGATTATCTGGTGGACCCCTTCCACCCTGGAAAGTACAGTGTAGCAGCCATCGGTTTATACCACTCAGGTCTACCTTCAAGAGAAACTTCTGTGGGGAGCATAGTTGACTGTCAGCCTTAAAGTTCCACAACTTTGGATTCACATATTTACCCCAAGTCCATACTTCCATCCCAGCTAATTATTGAGCTAGTAGTGGTACTAAAGCCAGATGATTCCTCTATGGGAAACCTTTACTTGGGAACTCCCTATCAACCTGGTCAAGATTTTATAAGAACTGCATTGCAGTCTGAAGCTTTTTCTACCCAATCTTTCCTTCCTCTTTCTTATTACAGGTGTCAGACCACCTGCTTTGCAGTCTGAAGGTTCTCCCTGCCACTTCTGCTCTCTCCCACCACATTCTTCACAGATGTTTCCTCCAATAAATTCTTGTGTGTCTAATTCCTATCTTGGCATCTGCTTCTTGAAGGGTCTAAAATGACACAGGCAATGATTTATCCTTATCAGAATTGACATCTATTCCAGATATGGATTTGTTTAATGACATGGTAAATTCATGACTCAACATTGCCTAAGATCAAAGGAAATGTAACAATGAGACCACAGAATCCACTGGTCTTATCATATGCCCCATCACCTAGAAGCAACCAGCTTAATAGAAAATAGAATGGCCTGTTAAAGACTCAGCTAAAGTGACAATTCAGGGATAGTACACTTGGGATTGGGGCACCATTCTCCAGGATACGATATATGTACTGAACTAATAGCTGACATATTGTCTCTCAATACATAGAATACATGGAATGGAACCAAGAAACCAAAGGATGGAAATAGGATAGGGACCTTTCACCATCACATCCAGTAATCCACTTGTGGAATCTGTTCTTACAGTAATCCATGCCACCTTAGGCTCTGTTAGATTAGAGGCCCTAGTTCCATGGAGAATGCTTCTATGATAGGCAATAGCAAGAATTCCATTGAACCTGAAGCTATGCCTACTATTTGATTGCTATGGACTTTTCATATGAGTGGATCATCACGCAAAAAAAGAACTTACTAGTAGTGGAACTTGATCCCAAATTCCATAAAGAACAAGGGTTGCAACTTCACATGATGCAGAGAAGAGTGTCTGGAATTTAGGGCATTCATTAGGAGTATTGCTGTAAGTCACTAAGTTTATGGTGATTTGTTACAGCAGCAAGAGGAAACTAAAACACCCACTGTGGACTGATGTCACCTCCTGTGGCCCAGCCTTCTTTTCTCTCCCGAACAGTGTTTCTACCAACCCATAAAGGTCAGCCGGGGCATTAGTCATACCACTTCTATGACCGAATGCATAACTCTTCTTAGGAAGCCGTGGAGAAAGGTCAGGTTTCAACAGAGTCTACTAAAGGTAAACATACGCACACCCTATAATCCACAAATTCTTCTCCAAGTACAAATGCTTATGTTTCCGAAAAGACATGGACAAGAATGTTAAGGGAGGACTATTTACAACAGTCAGAAACTGTAAACAACATAACTCTGTGGCTTCCCTTTTCACTCTCTGAATGGTATGTTAGATGAACAGAAGTTCTTGATTTTAGATTTAGATTTTAGTAGTCCAGTGACTACATTCTTCCCTTTATGGTGAGTGCTTTTTGTATTATATTTAAGAAATCTTTGTCTACATACATCATGAAGATAGTATCCTATGTTTTATTATAGAAGACTTTTTTTTTTTTTTTTTTTTTTTTTTTTGCCGTACGCGGGCCTCTCACCGCTGTGGCCCCTCCCGCCGCGGAGCACAGGCTCTGGAGGCACAGGCCCAGCGGCCACGGCGCACGGGCCCAGCTGCTCCGCGGCACACGCGATCACCCCGGACCAGGGCACGAACCCACGTCCCCTGTATCGGCAGGCGGACCCCCAACCACTGCACCACCAGGGAAGCCCAGAAGACTTATTTTTTTACCTGTCACATTTAGATCCCCATTCCACTAGAATTTATGTATGGTGTAAGTAGAAGTCAATATTAAATTTTTTACCATGTGAATTGATCACTATTTAAAGCCTTCCCCATACTATGTTTTCTGCTCTATTTATAAATTGTTAAGGGCATCTATGGTAGATACTATTAACTGGCTTACTAAACACTCATTCCCCAAACTCTTCTTCTTACCTGTTTCCACTGTAGGGCTTATTCTCTCAACCTTCCTTGCAGCTAGAGGTGGTGAGTTAGATATAACTGGAAACAGGTAGGTGGTTGATGGAAATGCTTTGGATTTCTTGATAAAAGGAACAAATATAGGCAACTGCCCCTTTCCCACTTCTTCAATGAAAGTAGATGGAAGAACTGGACTTAAAACATCCACCTTTCAATCACGAGGAAAAGACAAATATTTCAGAGATACCAGTCATGACATCATTGAGCTGCTGAGCAAAAGCCAGTGGCTGTCCCTAGTCATCTTATGTGAGAAAAACAAATCCTTACATATTTAACTACTGTTTATGAGATTTCTGTTACTTGCGGCCCAAAGGAATTTCTAACTAATACAAAATCCATTAGAACTCCATGTGTATGTCTTTGTTTGGGAGCGGGGGAAGATATAGCCATTGGATCTTTGGAAGAAAGATGCCTATGAAAACAAAAATCTCTCCAATTGTGGCTTTCATAATGTGCTGTATTATCATTGTATGCATGTATTAAACATGCAACTTAAATGGCCACAGGTCACAGAGTATGGAGGTCGGAAGGCTGCATGTTTTAGACAACAGGAGTTCTACACAGGCATCGAGAGAATATTATCCTTTTGTCAGTGACTTACAGAGGGCCCTATTTACAGCTGAACAGGTATCTGATATAACAATCCATTGCTCTGACACATACTGCAATCACGATGTGCAGTTTTTAATGCATCATGTTACATTAGCTCAGCCTATGGTCTAATACCGTGTAACATAAATTTTGCCAAAAGAAATGACATTACATGACACTGACTTTTAAAAGACACACTATTTTTTCAGATCACATACCTTTTACCCATGAGTGCCCAAGTCAAAAATCAAGCTGGCAGACAAAAGTGGCATGAATGTGTAGCCTCAAGGCAGCAGATATATCTTGAGTAGTTTTGCACATTTCTACCTGTAGTCAATGACTCCATTCCATTTTTATGTTGAAATGCATGAGCAACATTAATGGACCTTTTTTTTGTCACCTGAAGTACGACTTTTATTCAGGGTCAATCAGGAGAGACCTGGAAGGTGTTTTTGGATTACACGCTATAGATAAAATCTTTTTATGTGTTTATCATGAGCTCTCTGACTGTTCTATTTGAAACTCTCACCAAAATATTTATGACTATTTTATTTGTATCATATCTCGGACACATTATTCCTTTCAGTAAGATATTTTTCTTAGGTGTGAAATATTTTCAATTGTCATTATATATTCTTTTTTGATATTAATTAGAAGCACAAAAAAAAGATAAGGTTTTTGGACAACATATTACAGTTTCTAGATTACTAAAAGAATATTCTAAATACTGGGTCACAAAGATCCATTCATACAGGTTTTTTAATTTAAATTATTTACTTCTTTTTTTTTTAATTTACTTCTTTTTGAAATTATCTTCTAACAGAATTTCTTGTCCATTACAGTAAACTACTTAAGGCCTAGAGAATTCTTCTTGTGTTACAAACCTAAAGTAAAAAGAAAAAATTAAGCTATCAAAACTATGAAAACTATCAAAAGCTATCAAAGCTATGAAAACTTACTAGAATTCTGCAGAATAGTCTGCTAATAGGAAGGGAGTCTGTGAAATGGCTTTTCCCCTAGTATTTTAAGGTAATATAAAGATATTACTTCTTAATTGAGGAGAGGAATTTCAACTTCCACAACTTCAATTCTAACATTACTACCCTAATATATATATATATATATATATATATATATTTTTTTTTTTTTTTTTTTTTTTTTTTTTTTTTTTTTGCGGTACGCGGGCCTCTCACTGTTGTGGTCTCTCCCGTTGTGGAGCACAGGCTCCGGACGCACAGGCTCAGCGGCCATGGCTCACGGGCCCAGCCGCTCCGCGGCATGTGGGATCTTCCCGGCCCGGGGCACGAACCCGTGTCCCCTGCATTGGCAGGCGGACTCTCAACCACTGCGCCACCAGGGAAGCCCTACCCTAATATTTAATTACTGTATTGTTATTTAATTATTACTACAATTATTTCTGTTCCCTTATTAGCATATTTTTTGCACACCCTTGTGTGGGTGTGATTGCCATTTAACCATGTAGTTGCGATTTTTAAGAATTCTTTTAGTATAAGAGTTATATGCTTCCAAACAGATAACTAATAAGAACCTGCTGTATAGCAGAGGGAACTCTATTCAATACTCTGTAATGGCCTATATGGGAAAAGAATCTAAAAAAGAAACAGTGGATATATGTATACGTATAACTGATTCACTTTGCTGTACTGAAACTAACACAACATTGTAAATCAACTATACTACACAAAAAAATTTTTTTCAAAAGAACTAACCGCCCCCCACCCGCCACCCCCAGCAAAGAGTCATATGCTTCCAAGTGATATGGAAGCTTTAGAGTGGATAGAACTTAACCAATTCTCCTTGGCTTTTTAGCCACACAAGAAATCATAGTAACAGAATTCAATAATAACCTTGGTTAAATACAGTAAAACAACTGGAAGTCTAATATGACACCAAGTAACCAGTAATTAATGATTAATTTTTTTCCCACTTTTTACTCAAATGTTTTGGTATTTAGTCACACAGTGACTGCTCCTGAAATGATTAAAAGCAGGAACTGGGGCCTCAGTGACACATTCTTACTGGAAAACCTTGAGCAATTTACTAATTCTCTCTGAGACTCAGTTTCCTCAACTGTAAAGTGGAGATAAAATATCTGCCACATAGGGTTGTGGTGGATGTGAAACTTATATAAGACAATGTATGTGAAGGACTTAGCACAATGCCTGGCACATCATAAATACTCAATAAATGGTAATTATTGTTATTATCTTAACTCATGTGGGAAAAGAAAAAAATTATCCAGAATTGATGCTCTTTATTAAAATTATATTATGGAACAAGTTTATTTTTTTTTTTTAGTGAACTAGCAAAGGATTCCAAAGCAAACGAGATATAAATATTATTGGACTAATCTTCTATTACAAACAGTAAAGGAAAGGAATCCTCACACGTTAAATTTATTATTGGCAATTTGCATTATTAAAATATCCTTTCAATGAATACATTTAAAATATTCTGTGTAAACTGTGTATTTATGCCTATCAGGTTTAATGCCAGCTATATACCTTTGGAAAAGGTATAAACTTTTAATTTTTCTTCTGAAAGGCTTTAGGTACGATAAAATGCAATAATGTAAAAAAAATGCAATAATGTAAATAAAGATACAATTCTTAACATGTAGTAAGTACTTAATAATGATAATTGTTATTATTTCCAAACAAGGCAGAGTCTATGCACATGAACTTTCATCACTCTGAAGGGCATATTGTATATTTTTAAAATACTTACAACAATATTTAAAATAGTGACTCTTAATTCAGCCTATATTTTTCTTCTAGCGCAGAAAAAAAATTCAGGTAAGAAAACTGCAGAAAGGTAAAGGAAAACAAAGACAAAAATCAATAAAATTACAGAAAAGGCATTATTAGTGTTCAATTCTTTATTTAAAGAATGAGAATTCATCTTTGCCAGATCATTGGAGAACAAACACTGGGAATGCAATATTGTTTAACTCATATTAACTAAAAAGTAGTGCCTACAAGTAAAGACTGATATATAATTTAAGTTGTTTGCACTATTACACACAGTGGAATTTTGCTTTCCTTTCTTTATAAAAGTTAATTTCCGTAAGTAACGATGGAAAGAAAAATCAGTTTTACAGAAACTGCTTTGTAAGTGGTGGGTGAAGTTTGCTTGGATACCACATTAATCAAAGCAACTATGTTTTAACTGTTCTAATAGGAATGAAAAATAGTAGGGGAGAATAGTAGGGGAGAACATTCAAGACACCTTGTCTTTCTGGACCATAATGTAGCTCTCAGCTACAAAATGATACGAGTATGCGGTATGGACACTTTGTGAATTATTCAAAAGGAGAAAGGGAAGCTTCAGCGGAAACTACCAGCTCCCAGTGGCTGTTGCAAACTGTTTCAGCTGGACACTCACTGTGCCCTTTAAACTTTCTTTCTTTCTTTCTTTTTTTAATAAAGTTATTTATTTATTTATTTATTTGGCTGTGTTGGATCTTCGTTGCCGCGCGCAGGCTTTCTCTAATTGCGTTGAGTGGGGGTTTCGCGGGGGTTACTCTTCGTTGTGATGCATGGGCTTCTCATTGTGGTGGCTTCTCTTGTTGCAGAGCACCGGCTCTAGGCACGTGGGCTGCAGTAGTTGCGGCATAAGGGCTCAGTAGTTGTGGCGCACAGGCTTAGTTGCTTCGCGGCATGTGGGATCTTTCCGGACCAGGGCTCGAACCCATGTCCCCTGCATTGGCAGGCGGATTCTTAACCACTGAGCCACCAGGGAAGTCCCTAAACTTTCATTATCCACGTTTTTGCTTTTGCAACCAATTGGAAATTGATATAAAACTACAAAGACAAAACGAGTGAAAAACACAGATGAATTTAATATAAAGCTAGGAGCTGAAAGAAAATGGAGGGCAGGAGTGATTTGAGAAAAGGAAAGAAAAAAGGGTAGAAATACATTTGGGGTTAAATTGGTCCAAAGGGTGTGCTCAAGGTACTATAACCTTACTGAATCTATTAGTTCTGTTACAAAGAGAGGAATGTTGACGTCTCCTACCATAACTGCAGATACATCTCTTTCTCCTTGCAGTTCTGCCAACTTTTCCCTTGTATATTTTGAAGCTCTGTTATTGGGTGCATTCACATTTAGGACTGTTATGTCTTCTTGGTGAATTAACTCTTTTATCAGCCTGTAATGTCTCCCTTTATCCTTGGTGATTTTCTGTGCTATGAAGCCTACTTTGTCTTATCTTAGTACAGTCACTCCCTATTTCTTTTGATGAGTGTTCATATGGTATATCTTTCTCCATCCTATTACTTTAACCTACTTATACAATTATATTTGAAGTGAGTTTCTTGTAGACAACGTATAGTTTGGTCTTGTTCGTTTACTTTTTTGCTGACCATTCTATCTCTGTCTTTATCTGATGTATTTAAACCATTTACATTTTTTTAAAAACATTTATTTATTTATTTATTTGGCTGCACCGGGTATTAGTTGCAGCACACGGGATCTTCATCGTCGGTGTGGGATCTTCAGTTGTGGCATGCGGGATCTTTAGTTGTGGCATGGGAACTCTTAGTTGCAGCATGTAGGATCTAATTCCCCAGCCAGGGATCAAACCCAGGCCCCCTGCATTGGGAGCACGGAGTCTTAGCCACTGGACCACCAGGGAAGTCCCCTAAGCCATTTACATTTAATGTAACTATCATATGGTTAGATTCAGGTCAACCACTTTATTATTTATTCTTTGTTTGTCCCCTTCATTTTTGGTTCCTCTGTTCCCCATCTTACCTTTGCTGTCTTCCTTTAGATTATTTGAATATTCAGTATTTCATTTTAATTGATCAATTGTCATTTGGGCTATATCTCTTTGTGTGTGTTTGTGTGTGTGTGTGTGTGTGCTCCAGGGGTTTTAATACATATAGCTAACCATTTATAGTCTACTCAGAGCCAGTATTTTACCACTTTAAGTAAAATGCAGAAGCCTTACAACCATATTGGTCCCTTTGTTTTCCCACTTTTATGTTACAGTGGTCATATGAACTACATGTCACACACAGAAAATGATGTCTAGACGTCTGGTGTCTTGGGAGGTAATTTACATTTGAAAAAAAGAGGGTTATTAAGATGACTATGTGAATGAGGTAAGACAAAGATTAGAATGGAGGTTTTACTGATGGTAGTGTTAAGACTGTAGTAAGGAATCAGGAGTTAAAATACTTTAGATATGCAATGTCATTTGATTCAAATATCTTTGGTGTGGTGCTTGGGAAAGGGAAGGGTGTGGGTGATGGGGAAGGTTGCATATGTTGTAATCATAGTCCTCAAAAAGGCCTATGACTGGGACTTCCCTGGTGGCACAGTGGTTAAGAATCTGCCTCCCAATGTAGGGGACACAGGTTCGATCCCTGGTCCAGGAACATCCCACGTGCCGCGGAGCAACTAAGCCTGTGTACCACAACTACTGAGCCTGCGCTCTAGAGCCTGTGAGCCACAACTACTGAGCCTACGTGCCACAACTACTGAATCCCGCGTGCCTAGAGCCCATGTTCCCCAACAAGAGAAGCCACCGCAATGAGAAGCCTGCACGCCGCAACTAGAGAAAGCCCACGCGTAGCAACAAAGACCCAATGCAGCCAAAAATAAAAATTAATTAATTAATTAATTTTTGAAAAACGCTTACAACTATTTGGCTGCTTTCATATATTATTAATAATGAAATACTTTCTAGAGAAAGAAGGTGCAGGGAGCAATTTCTCTGAAATAGGTGATAGTTGGCTCAGTGCAGAAGCACAAAAACAGACAGTTATTTCAATAAACCCTGCACTGAGCTACATCTGTGTTACCTAGACCTGTGATGGAGGGAGGTTCCAGATTTCAGGGAAGATTAAGGGAATTTATTTATTTATTAATTATCACTAGCCATAAGCTAGTGATCAGCTGGTAAGGTAATTCTGCTTCAGAAGCTTTCCTTTTCAAACTGGGATTTACTAAACAGATCCAAAGTAGCTACCTTTATCAGCAATATTCAGCAATCCAAGCCTGAATAATTACACAAAGCCAGGATTTTTAAATTCGAATTTTGGTTTAAGCCTTAGTACTGCTTATTTCTTTGACATACCAGCTAAACTGTTTCTTCTCTTGGAGACAACTTTTGGCTACAGACTGTTCTAAACTTGTCCTTGAGTTGTTTTTCCTTTGCCCTCCGGCTGCCCCAGAACCCTCCCAGAAGAAAGCAATTGTTAAGCCATGCACTCTTCCCCTAGAATATCCTTTCAAGCTTTTCCTCAAGCCAAAATAACAACCTTTTGACAACTCAGCTCTAAGAAAGCCCCAGAGTAAGCACTCAATACTATGGAAACAATCATCTGACATCATTCCAGTAAATCCATCTTTGAGCTATGCAGTTTGTTTTACTGTAATGGTGTTATTTTGGGATTTATTGGCTTCCAGAACTAAGAAAAAGACATAGAAGCACTGTGAACAACTGCTCAGTTATAAAGGGGGAAAAATCAAATACCTACAAAATGTACCACTCTATTGTTCATTTATTTCTTCTAGTTTTCTTCCTATTTTGACAGGTTATTTGATGTGAACTCATCTTGGTTTTGGTTTTTTTGCAAATCATATATATAAATTCTGAGATATGAGTAAATATCTTCTTGCCAATTTCAATAAAAGAAAGAGCAGAAAAAATGCAGCCCATATACATCTGTATCATTCAAGATACAGTCAATAGACAGAAACCATACCAGTTACTAGAACAGAGGCAATATAATTGTTATCTAAACTAAGTAAAGAAAAAGGCAAAATGAGGTGTCACAGAGGTAGCAGCTGTGACAAGCATTTACCAGCCCTAGAACTGGGGAACGAAGAAAGGGAGTTGGAATTATTAAAACTTAGGAGCTCAGAGGAGGAAGCTGACCTTGGAAAAGAGGATCTCAGTCAGCTTACACAGGTATCTCTTAGAAGGCAGGATGAATTTGGTTCTGCAATGTTGAGAACAGCTCAAAACTGAATTGAGCTGCTGCTATAGGAAGGAACTGAGGCTGTTGGGATTAAAAAAAAAAAAGGTGATGCTAGTGTGATGTGATGCTCACAGAAATAGGGAACGTTCAGGAAGTACAGGAATGTGCAAGTCCCTTCTTCCTCCTCTAGCATTACAGGCTCCCTGACAAAGAAGAAATGTAGTTTTCAGAATTCTAGACCAGCATCATGTTGCAAAGTATAAAAGGGTGGGTTTGGACGTGAGAGATAAAAACTTAATCAATAAGTGAACATTTCAACAACTTATTCAAATTGCACTGAAATTAAGCAAGGTGAAGATATCAGATAGATTGGCTGGCTGCTGCTGAGGGGCTCCAGGGAATCACCTTGGAAGTGTTCCCTTCATCCAGGCTTTGGTCCTCAGCTTTGCAGGTCCAGAAACTCAACTTTGTCAGAGCACCAAGAACTGATGGAGCTTAGAGGGATGGGGTCACATGATCTGACTTACAAGAGACAGAAGAATAAACTCAAAGGCTAAGGTATTAATTTAGAGTGAGAAATACCACTGCCTAGATGTTTAAACTGGTACACAAATCCTTTCATCTGCAGAAATATGATGTCAGAAGGTAACTGATGGTCATGGAGTGAGAGTGGGAGAGTTAGCTGAATGTGCTCCATGGCTCTAGAGTTGGCTGATGCCATTACAGAGATGTGCTGGGCAAACTGACCAGATATCACATCAGCCAGTTAGTGTTCTCATCACTTGTATAGAGGTAGACAGAGCCCCCCAAAAGCTGACTCTTTCTCTCATCTTTCCCTGGCTCCTGGCCTTCAGCTAGTATCTTTTCTTCAGACAGTTAATATACATAGTCAGTTATAATTTTATTTGTCATTGGTAGATGATGGTCTTAGACAAGTTATTAAATCTTTCTGAGTATTTTCTTTAGATGAGGAAGAATAATCTCTATGTCATGGGGCTGTTGTATATATTAAAAGCAGTAGTCCATGTACATACTCATAGGACCATGTCTAAAACACAGGAAGCTCTCAAAACATGTAAGTTCCACCCCTACTTTTTATCCTGCTTTGATTATAGTAAGACATTCTGCTCTTCTGACATATGTTTCCCTTTAAAAAGATGAGTTAAGTGGCTATATACTATTCCATTGAAAGGATGTATCCTTTTATTTAACCATCAGCTATTATTGGGCAGTAAGATTGTTTCTAATTTTGTGTTATTACACATGATGTTTTATTTCTCGTATCATGCCAGGCTAAATTCCCAGATAGATACTCCCACTGAAAAAAAATCGACCATATTCAAAAGCATCAAGGAGCAGGGAAATAAAAAATATCCAGGCCAAATACTACATGAAGGCAGAACTCAGAAGAGCAAATGCAAACAAACAAACAAACATCTTAAAAGTAGCCAGAGATAAAAGGTAGTTTACTTTGAAAAAAGCAATGGATAAAGATCTATGCTCCCTAAGGCCACAGTGGATGGAAGAAGCCAGTGGAATGATATCCGCAATATGCTAAACTATATTCACGAGCATTTCCTTTAGTGTGGGTCTGCTGCTAGCAAACTCTCTCAATGTTTTTAATCTGAAAACACCTTTGTTTTGCCTTCATTCTTGAAAGATATTTTCACTGGGTAAAGAATTTTAAATTGATAGTGTTTTATTTTCTTGGCACATTGATATTTAAACACACACACACACACATATTTATACTGGAAAGAATGTAAGCTCAAATAGAAGGTCTGAAATGAAAACAAATGAAGATAAGAAAGTGGTAGTTATGTGGGTAAATTTAAAAAATTAACTATAAAACCACAACATATGTACCAATTTTTGTAATTAATATATTTAATTTCCTACTGTAAAATTAAAGATCTTAGAACACTTTAACTCCATTTATCCCCCTTATGATTTCTATGCAATTATTTTAAATTGCTTACATTTTAAAATTGAGTAAATGGCAATAATTTAAAATTAAAATATATGACAACAGTTTCATAGAAATCATGAGAGGAATAAATGGAATTAAAGTGTTCTAAGATCTTGTATTCCACAATAAGGAAGTAAACTGTCCAAATGTTCATCAACTGATGAATGGATAAACATTCATCATAAAACATATATTATAAAATTTAGTATATCCATATAATGGTTTATTATTCATAAAATAAAAAGAAATGAAGAATGAAGTACTGATACGTGTTACAACATTGATGAAACTTGGAAATGGTATGCTAAGTGAAAGAAGCCACTCACAAAAGATCACATATTACATAATATCTGTATGAAATGTCCAGAATAGAAAATCTATAGAGACAGGAAGTAGATTAGTCAGGGGTGAGAGGTAATGGGGAGGTAACTACTGATGGATATAAGGTTACTCTTTAGGGTAATAAACATGTTCTTAAAATTAGGTAGTGGTAATGATTGCACAGCTCTGTGAATACCCTACATACCATTGAGTTGTACACTTTAAATGAGTGAATTATATGAAATGTGAATTGTATCTCAATAAAACTGTAATTATAATGAATACAATAAGACACCATTGGGAAAGCCTGTCTCAGGTGTATGGTCTTTCAATCCCACATAAGAATGGGCCTTGGGCCTGGAACACTTCCTTACCAAGAGATAAAGAGCCCACACAGCCTGCGCTGGGCTTAACTCCTTTTGAGGGATTATCCTTCCCTGTTTCAGGCTCAGTGTGTACTCCTTTGTTCTGCTTGAGCATGTGTGTCAATGACCTCACTCCACGGGGGTCAGGGTCCTCCCGCTGTGGCACAAGAGGGCCGACTGGCATGTAGGCCAATTGCCCTGCATTGGCTGCTAGGGGGACTCTCTAGTCATGGGCAACAAATACACATTATTAGAGCTGATTTTACTCTTTTTTCTCTCTGTGAGTAAAAGCATTCCATACAGTGCTTGACTTGTGTTGTGTTTTCCTTGGTGACCCCAGCACCAAGATACAATGGGCAAAAGTATTTGGATTTCTATTCCTGGTAGCTGGCATTGTCATGACCTCGGCTATCCTCCATGTAGTTGGAGTCCCCCCACCTCCACCCCAGGTACTGGTGACTGGTGCACAGTGTTCTGCTTGACAGATACCATTCTTTACCTGAGGGTGGCAAAAGTGAAAATGTCTGACAATTTCAAGTGCTGAGGATATGGTGCAACTCAAACTCTCATACATCAAAATGTAAATTAGTAAAAAGACATTAGCATTTTTAGGAAAGCTGAACATATGCTAATCTAGCGGTTCTCTTTCTTTGATTCTACTCAAGAGAAGTTCTTGTACACATGCGGAAGAAAATGTGAATAAGTGTTTTTAGCAGCCTTGCTCATGATAACAAAAATAAAATAGAAAATTAAATATCTATCAAGATAGAGGAGACAATATTACACAGCAGGAGAAATGAATGAACTGAAACTGCACCCATCAACAATGAAGACTCTTAAAGATGTAATGGAGAACAAAAGAAGCAAATTATAGAAGAACACAAACAGTATGATTGCATTTATATTAAATTTGAAAACAGACAAAACTAAACATTATATCATGTAGAGATATATTCAAAGGTGGTAAAACTATAAAGGAAAAGCAAAGAAGTGATTGTTCAAAGGTTAGGACGATTGTTACCCATGGGCCTTTTCCCTTTGGGAAAAGGCACAGGGGGAGAAATGTTTTACTTGTTATCCTGGATGGTGGCTACACAGGTACTTACTTTATTACTATTTTTTAAAGTAAACTCCAATGTTCTGTGCATGTTTCTGTATATAAGGTATACGTCACAATAAAACAAAAATATTTGTTAAGTGCATTTCCTGGTATATAAATTCTTGCACGTCTCATGATTTCATTAAGCTAATTTCTTAGAAGTTGAATAACTGGGTCAAAAAATATTAATACATTCAAGACTTTTATTGTCTGCTGCCTATACCATCAAAAAAGATTGTACCTATTTCCTTTCTCACCAGTAATGCCTCCGAGCCCCTGGCTACATTGCTTGAAAAAGTTGTTACCCTTGTTCTGCCCATTTTGCCACGTCCCACTCACTCCTTAACCCTCTGTATTCTGATTTCCAACCCAACTCTCCATTAAAACTCTCTTTCTGGTTATCAGTACCCTCCTATTTATGAAATTTGGTGGTTACTTTTCTTCTTTTGAATGATTTAGAGTTTAGCCCTAAAGACTTTTCCAGGTGGCTAACATCATCCATCATGCGTAGCTTTTAACTTTTTTGATTCTTGGGTCATTCGGCTCCCAGTTCTTGGAGAATCTTCCTGTGGTTTCCCATGAACTGTCTCAATTCCAAAGGAGAAAAATAGTTTTAAGTAGCAGATAGAATTCTCATTTATCATCATCACCATCATCATCACGAATGCTCATTATTATCACTCATCAGCCAGCTTAATAAATGTTGGAGAAGTCCATTGACTGACAATGTTTAAGTACTGTGGTAGCTAGTAAGTAAAGATGAACCCCAACGCATCAGGCCTCCTGGTATTCACATTCTTGTATAAGTCCCCTTCTATGGGGAATCTGGGCTGGCTCTGTAACTTGCTTTAATCAAAAGATGTGGCAGAAGAGATGTTGTATCAGACCTAGTAGTATGCGCTAGGGCCTGGCAGCTTCTGCTTTTGTGCTGTTGGGAGCCGTAGGCCACCATGTAAGAGGTTTAGCTACTCTGCTGAAGAAACCACAGGGAGATACAGTGTGGAGAAGCCATAGGGACAGGGAGAGGCCCTGAGACTACATGAAAGAGAGAAGCCTAGCCATCCCAGCGTCCAACTGGATCCAGCCTTCTAATCATCCCTGCCAAAGCACCAGAGATGTAAGTGAAGCCATTCTGAATGTGCTAGGACTAGCCACTGTCTGACAGCAACTACTTAAAAAACTGCAAGGAAGACCAACACAAGAACCATCCGGTTGAAATCAGTTAACTTATAGAAATGTGAAGAGTTGAGGAAGATGGCGGAAGAGTAAGATGCGGAGATCACCTCCCTCCCCACAGATACATCAGAAATACATCTACACGGGGAACAACTCCTACAGAACACCTACTGAACGCTGGCAGAAGACCTCAGACCTCCCCAAAGGCAAGAAACTCCCCACGTACCTGGGTAGGGCAAAAGAAAAAAGAATAAACAGAGGCAAAAGAATAGGGACGGGACCTGCACCAGTGGGAGGGAGCTGTGAAGGAGGAAATGTTTCCACACACTAGGAGCCCCTTCGCGGGCGGAGACTGCGGGTGGCGGAGGGGGGAAGCTTCGGAGCCGCGGAGGAGAGCGCAGCAACAGGGGTGCGGAGGGCAAAGCGGGGAGATTCCCGCACAGAGGATTGGTGCCGACCGGCACTGACCAGCCCGAGAGGCTTGTTTGCTCACCCGCCGGGGCGGGCGGGACTGCGAGCTGAGGCTCGGGCTTTGGTCGGAGCGCAGGGAGAGGACTGGGGTTGGCAGCGTGAACACAGCCTGACGGGGCTAGTGCGCCACGGCTAGCCAGGAGGGAGTCCAGGAAAAAGTCTGGCGCTGCCGAAGAGACAAGAGACTTTTTCTTCCCTCTTTGTTTCCTGGTGCACGAAGAGAGGGGATTAAGAGCGCTGCTTAAAGGAGCTCCAGAGACGGACGCGAGCCGCGGCTAACAGCGCGGACCCCAGAAACGGGCATGAGATGCTAAGGCTGCTGCTGCCGCCACCAAGAAGCCTGTGTGCGAGCACAGGTCACTATCCACACCTCACCTCCCGGGAGCCTGTGCAGCCCGCCACTGCCAGGGTCCCGTGATCCGGGGACAACTTCCCCGGGAGAACGCACGACGCGCCTCACGCTGCTGCAACGTCACGCCGGCCTCTACCGCCGCAGGCTCGCCCCGCATCCGTAGCCCTCCCTGCCCCCGGCCTGAGTGAGCCAGAGACCCCGAATCAGCTGCTACTTTAACCCTGTCCTGTCTGAGCGAAGAACAGACGCCCTCAGGCGACCTACACGCAGAGGCGGGTCCAAATCCAAAGCTGAACCCCAGGAGCTGTGCAAACAAAGAAGAGAAAGGGAAATCCCTCCCAGCAGCCTCAGGAGCAGTGGATTAAGTCTCCACAATCAACTTGATGTACCCTGTATCTGTGAAATACCTAAATAGACAAGGAATCATCCCAAATTGAGGAGGTGGACTTTGGGAGCAAGATATATTATTTTTTCCCCTTTTCCTCTTTTTGTGAGTGTGTATGTGTATGCTTCTGTGTGAGATTTTGTCTGTATAGCTTTGCTTTCACCATTTGTCCTAGGGTTCTGTCTGTCCGTTTTTTTTTTTTTTTTACATAAAAAAATTTTTTTAATAATTATTTTTTATTTTAATAACCTTTCTTTCTTTCTTTCTCTCTTTCTCTCTCTCTTTCTTTCTTTCTTTCTTTCTTTTCTATTTTTTCTCCCTTTTATTCTCAGCCGTGTGGATGAAAGGCTCTTGGTGCTCCAGCCAGGAGTCAGTGCTGTGCCTCTGAGGTGGGAGAGCCAACTTCAGGACGCTGGTCCACAAGAGACCTCCCAGCTCCACGTAATATCAAACAGCGAAAATCTCCCAGAGATCTCCATCTCAACGCCAAGACCCAGCTTCACTCAACAACCAGCAAACTACAGTGCTGGACACCCTGTGTCAAACAACTAGCAAGACAGGAACACAACCCCACCCATTAGCAGAGAGGCTGCCTAAAATCATAATAAGTCCACAGACACCCCAAAACACATCACCAGACGTAGACCTGCCCACCAGAAAGACAAGATCCAGCCTCATCCACCAGAACACAGGCACTAGTCCCCTCCACCAGGAAGCCTACACAACCCACTGAGCCAACCTTAGCCACTGGGGACAGACACCAAAAACAACGGGAACTATGAACCTGCAGCCTGCAAAAAGGTGACCCCAAACACAGTAAGATAAGCAAAATGAGAAGACAGAAAAATACACAGCAAATGAAGGAGCAAGGTAAAACCCCACCAGACCTAACAAATGAAGAGGAAATATGCAGTCTACCTGAAAAAGAATTCAGAGTAATGATAGTAAAGATGATCCAAAATCTTGGAAATAGAAATGTGAGAGTTAACAAATTGTTGTCTTAAGCCACCAATTTTTGAGATGGTTGGTTACACAGCAACAGAAAATGGAAAAACCCCCCTTCTATATTGCCCCTCATGTTTAACTGGTGGGATATAGGCAGAGCTTTTCCTTGATCAGAAGTAAAGCTTGAGATCTTTATAGGCTGAATTAAGTATATCTCTCTGCAAAAAAGGGAGACGTCCTAGAAAGCAATAGTGAGGGTTTACATTATATAAAGAGGTAACATTTGAACTAAAACCTGAAGGATGCAAAAGATCCAGACATATGGTGAGCTGGAGGAAGGGCATCCCTAAAACAAGTGGAAAGACCCTGAGATGAGAAAAAACTCAGTGTACTCTTAGAACTGAGAGAACTATCTATAGGAGCAAAGTCACAGAGTCAGGGGGAGCCCAGTAATGTTGGTTCTGTTAGTGAACCTAAACCTTAGACATTGAATTCTTTGTTGAGCTTAATCAGTGACAGTAACCTCTTCACTCCCATAGGGAACAGAACAAGATGGAGGTGTCTGAGGAGTTTAACTAACATGATGAAGATATAAATTAGAAAATCAATGGTCAGGTAAACCTATTTCTGAGCTGGGGCCCATTCTGTTGTGACTTCTACTCCACACGAACACTTTCTATCTTAGTAGACACCTTCTCTTGTATATCAGCGTAAAGTGCAGGAAATAAAAACTACTCTAGGTATTTTCAACAAGAAGGTGTTTAATGCAGTGAATCGGGTGCTTAAAAAAAAATCATTGGAAGCAACTGACATGTCCTTCAGTAGGTAAATGAATAAATAAACTGTGGTACATCCATACAATCGACTATTATTCAGCACTAAAAAGTAATGGCTGGGCTTCCCTGGTGGCGCAGTGGTTGAGAGTCCGCCTGCCGATGCAGGGGATGCGGGTTCGTGCCCCGGTCCGGGAAGATCCCACATGCCGCGGAGCGGCTGGGCCCGTGAGCCATGGCCGCTGAGCCTGTGCGTCCGGAGCCTGTGCTCCGCAACGGGAGAGGCCACAACAGTGAGAGGACTGAGTACCGCAAAAAAAAAAAAAAAAAGTAATGGCTATCAAGCTGTGAAAAAACAGGAAGGAAACTTAAATGCATTACTACTAAGCGTAAGAAGCCAATCTGAAAAGAGTACACACTGTATGGTTTCAACTACACTCTGGAAAAGGCAAAGCTATGGAGACAGTAGAAAGATCGGTGATTGCCAGGGGTTAGGGGGAGGGAAAGATGAATAAGTGGAGTGCAAAGAATTTTTAGGGCAGTTAAACCACTCTGTACGATACTATCATGGTGGAAAATGCCATATTACATTTGTCAAAATCCACAGAATGTACAACACCAAGAGTGAACCCTAACGTAAACTATAGGATCTGGGTCACAGTGATGTGTTATATATACAATGATAGGATTATCGACTGTAACAAATGTACCACTCTGGTGCTAGGATGTTGATAGTAGGGAAGGCTGTGGGGAGGGCGGGGAGGGGAAAGGGGATGTATGGGAACTGTTTGTGCTTGCCAATAAATTGTGCTGTGAACCCAAAACTGCTCTAAAAAATAAATTCTATTATGAAACAAAACAGAAATCATTGCAAAGGCCGGAAAAGCAGGTATCAGCCCGGGCCTCCTGAGATGATTTCCAAAACAACAGCTAGTTCATTCCCCAAATGAACCAGCCCACAGGGATTGCCTCCTCTGCCAGTGCCAGCAAGGTGGGGAATCAGGAGGCCATCAGTGGAACTATCCAGAACACACCACTGTAGCTGTAGTTCAGAGACAAGGAAGTTGCCACCCCCACAGCTCTTAAAGCTCGTCCAGCTCTTGAAGCTGGAGACGGAACACTTGGGGATGCCCCTGCATAAAAACCCCAAGTCTTCACGACCTCAATTATCAGCAGAAAACATCTAAAAACAGTAGAAGGATGGCCTGTCTTGCACATCTCCCAACAGTGCAAATAACAGGCAGAACATAATTTGCATGTAGAATGACAGCTACAACGGAACCTAGAAAATGGAGTGTTTAGCTTTCCAGACTCAGCTCTCTAGGAAAGCACACTGGAAGGAGGAATGGAGGCCACAAACCCATTCTTCACACCTAACACAGCCTTTATTGACCTGACTGTCCACACCCCAGCCCCTGGGGTGCATGAGGGGTGAAGTTGCACTAGCAAAGCTTCCATCACCACCATGTTCTCTATCCAGTCATAGAAACCAAGAGATTTCTCAGAAGGTGAAGGTAGGAACCCTCTCCCACCTCTGGGTGAATGTACCCTGCCCTGTCAGGCCCATCATCTCATTCTCTCCCCATTGTGTTGCGGCAGCCATGAGGATGTACCTCAGAGACCAACAATGACAGGGAGTTAATTAACCAAGGATCCAAACTGATATGCTAAGAAATTCACCATCACATTTGCACCAAGGCCATGCAGCAGAGATACTAGGGCAGCCTATTCCTGGAAGGCATGGGACTCCTCTGATGGCCAACTTTGGCTCAAGGACTCCCCGACAGCCTTTCCCAAACCTGTATTACACTGCAGGAAGTCTAGGATGCTTCCACTCAACCTTTCTTTCCTCTCTGCTTCACTCAGGGTCGGACATGCATCAGTCTGATGGTTCTCTCAGCTCCTTCCAATGTTTTCTCACAGGCATTTCCTCTAATCAGATCCTTGCTCATTCAATTCTATTTTGGTGTCTACTTCCAGGAGAAATCAAACTAACACACATGGCTTGCCCATTCCGAACTCAAGTCATTGCTCTCTGCTCCTGCCTGAACTCCTACCTGCTATGTTCTGTCACATCATCTCCACCTACTCAAATCTTATCCATCTTGTGGACCCAGTACCAATCACGTCTCCTCCATGAAGTCTTCCTACCTACCAGTGTTTGCATGGACCATGGACCTGTCCTTGTCCTCCCAGATCCACACATTTTTACAGGTCTTCTATTGTTTCCTGTTTAAAGGATGTTGAGCATATATTTAGCTTCCCTAATATATGAGGACAAGGAATAGGTCAGACATTTCCTTGTTAACCTCCAAAGTGCTTTATAATGGTACAGAGGACAGAATACAGCGGCTCTATTAGAATCTTGTTGAAATGATCAAATAGAATTCGATTGAAATGATCGAATACAATTTCTTAAAATTTAACTTAAGAAATGAAAAGTCCAGCAACAAACAGAGGCCCTTTTCCACCTAATAAGCTGGCTAAGATTTTAAGGAGCACTGGAAGATGAGGGCCCCTCATTAACCTTTGGTGATTTTGTAAAAGGACATAAACTTACCTGAAGCCAATTTGACAATATGTAGAGGAAGCCTAAAAATGCACCTATTCTTTAATTCAATTATTCTATTTCTAGGATTATTTCCCAAAGGAACCTTTAAATTACAAAGATGTCCGTATAACACAGGTGGGGCTAAGGCAGGTACTTTTTATGAGTGGGCCTCTACACAGAGAAACAGACCCACAAGGCAGAGGTCAAACCCAAGTAAGCTTCTCCTCCTCCCTTTCTCCTCCTTCTTCCCCCCTCCTCCCTGTCCTCCCCTCTCCCTCCTCAATCCTCCTCTTTTTCCTCTTCTTCGCCTCCTCCTTCTTCTCCCCTTCCCGATAATTAAGCTTTGATTCCACTTCTAGTGACCCCTAGACCCATTTTTTTCCACTGGGAAAAAAATGAGAGGCTGTCTAACCAAAGAAGCTACTGTAGGCTTTTTTTTTTTTTTTTTTTTTTTTTTTGTGGTACGCGGGCCTCTCACTGTTGTGGCCTCTCCTGTTGCGGAGCACAAGCTCCGGACGCGCAGGCTCAGCGGCCATGGCTCACGGGCCCAGCTGCTCCGCGGCATGTGGGATCCTCTCGGACGGGGGCACGAACCCGTGTCCCCTGCATCGGCAGGCGGACTCTCAACCACTGCGCCACCAGGGAAGCCCCTACCACAGGCTTTTTACACACCTTCAATTTTTCTCAAGGGACCTGGAGAAATAGGGTGCACCTCATCTTTGAGATACTAAACCTGCCCCCATATGAAAACCGGAGGTCAATCTGGTTAAATAACTGGTAATGCTGTGTGTGTGTGTGTGTGTGTGTGTGTGTGTGTGTGTGTGTGTGTGTGTGTGTGTGTTAGGGGGATTGTTGCTTGATCTGATTTAAAATGGGCAACAGAGGGACTTCCCAGGTGGCGCAGTGGTTGAGAGTCCGCCTGCCGATGCAGGGGACACGGGTTCGTGCCCCGGTTCGGGAGGATCCCACATGCCGCGGAGCAGCTGGGCCCGTGAGCCATGGCCGCTGAGCCTGCGCATCCGGAGCCTGTGCTCCACAACGGGAGAGGCCACAACAGTGAGAGGCCCGTGCACTGCGATGAAGAGTGGCCCCCGCTCGCCACAACTAGAGAAAGCCCTCGCACGGAAACGAAGACCCAACACAGCCAAAAATAAATAAATAAATTTATAAAATGGGCAACAGAATTGTTCTGTGCAGACCCAGCCCAGCCATGCTGTAACTTAAGAGTCTCCCCACCCAGTTTGAAGGTTTTAGGTAAAAGGCACTCTAATTGCTTGAATCCAGGTCAACTAAAGCAGGTGCCCCCCACCTGCCAGACTGGCAGGACTTCGGCCCTTTCCATTCCTTATAACTCTCTGTTGGATTTTCCAGAAGGAGAGCTGGATAGCTGATGCATAATCAGAGTGCCAACCTCCTCTCAGTGGTCCCTTGCTTCAGCTCCTGCTCGCTCCCTTTCTGGCCCTGGAATTTCAGGTGTTGGTACCAGGGCAGAAGCTCTCCAGGACCCTTCTCCATTGCTCCCATTAGTATTTCCTCACAATATCTGCCTTTGGGTCTCCACTGCTTACCTTCCTCTCCACGCTGCGGGAAAGCACCTTACTCTTCCTGGCTCCCTCAGAGAAGGTCACTTGGCAACAGGAACTGATGCTCCTAGACACATCCCTCTCAGTCCTGCTCTCCTTCTGGGACCCCTGGACCATCCAAAGGGAGCTAGGATGGGGAGCTCTGAGTACACCTGCACAGCACTTCCTGCTTCATGACGCTCTTCCAGACTCCTGAATTCATTCCTGGTGATTTTCCTCTCAGCAGCACCTTTTCCCTCCCTGCTACCTGGCTTCCACTGGGCATCATACACATGGCTAGAGTTCTTTGCTATAAACAGATATCTAGCCAATCTGGGGATGTTGCACTTTTTCTATCTGAAAGAGACCATGACTAGGTCCATCATTAGAAAGCCCATGAGTGGACATAAATTGAAAACTCCTTGGTTCCACAGTTTGAGCATGGCTCAGGGGAAGTTGCTCCAGTGCTGGCACAGCAAGAATTTCAAGACCCAGTTCCCAGACAATGGGTTGGGTGACATGCATTAATGCTTTACATGGTAGTAGGTGTGAGTAGGTACCAGACCATTCTAGGCTTTTATGACCCGGTCATGGATGGCATGCAAGCTACCACAGTAAGTGGCAGAGCTCTCCTCAAGCCCAGATCTTCTGACCCAAGACTCAAGTTACCTCAGCTCAGGTCAGGCAAGAAACCTCACTATCAGGATTGAGCCTTTTGCTTATTTGTTGAAAACTCAACAGTTTTCTTAGGCCTTTACCTCAGATCAATGCTTATTTATAGATCTTGTATTTGTTTTTCCTGAGAGCTTGAATAACAAGTAGACCTTGCTATTATACAGGTTTTCGTTCCTATAAAATTTGATAGAACAATAAAAATGATGCCTAATATTTTCCTATAAATTTCTAGTTTGGATTATTTCAACCTTCTATTTACTTTATTTATTTTATTTTGTTTACTTTATTTGTATTTACTTATAACATTTTAAGCCACTTTATACACAAATTGATAGTATTATTTTTATAGTATTTTTAAACCTGTCATTTTTTATTGCTTTTGAAAAAATTTTAGGGAATTTTCATATATGTAATCTCATCTGATTATCACAACAAACTGAATCAAAGTAGATTTCTTCACTTCCATTTGAAAATGAAGAAACTGAGTCACAGAGAAATTAAGTTGATTTGCTCAAGGTCACAGCTAATTGGTAACAAAGCTAGAACAAGGATCCTACTTCCGATTCTCCCTTCAAGCTTCTTTCTTTCACTGGACCAAATTAGATCACACTGTATGGATTGAAGTAAACAAATCTTATTCCTGGCCCTGCTTTCACTTTTTAAACTGGCTGAGACAGATTGGATTGTAAAGACTATGATCTTAAACTTGATGACTGCAGAATGTTATATTTTAAAAATGGAGCTTCTGGGAGAGCAAAGAAAACCTAGGTTCTCCCAAGTTGCCAGAGCACTGTTGCTCAGGTATCCAGCACAAGGGCAGATAAAAGCAGGGAGAAGAGTACAAGGAAGCCCATTTGAACTTCTGCCCACACTCCCCGCCCCAAAGATATTCCTATTACCTCTTCATTCCAGGAAGCTTCAGGAAGTTGTGGGCCCCATACTGCACACCAGCAGGGCATAAGTTTGATGAGAGAAAGTGGGAACATCCCTGTACCTGAGGGTGCCCTTTGGGTTAGTTACTTCCCCAAGTGCCCTTTCTTCTGTATTCATAAGATGTGTACCCCGTCCAGGTCAATGGCAGCTCTCTGGAGTCTAAATAGTGAGTCTACAGGAAAGTTATGCAGAATGGAGAATGAGTATCTAGGACCTGCAGCCACAAAAACTGGAACACTCCTGGGTACAATGACTCCTTCAGGAATTATTTTAAACTCCACAATACTTAATTTAAAATAAATTGCACAAAATTGTCTTCATTTTCAAATTAAGAATTGCAGCTTTAAATTCAACTAAAATTGTGCTGGAGCCCTCAAGTAAGCATTTGATGTTATGGCTGACTGGCTCACAACCCCAAGGTCTGAAAAATACAAATATGGCTCGCTCAGAATAAAATATGCTAGGTTTACTTTTAAAGAAATCATTATTTGATGAAGTTCAGTCCTTTGTAGATGGAAAGGAAACTCATAGCCTCTCGGCAGCAGGACACACAGTCCAAGCTATTTTTCTAGTCTGAGAGTTATTTGTGCAATAAGCCACACAGAGAATTACCCTTTGATCAATAGGATGGATTTGTAAGATGTCTGAGTGGCATTGCGTTGTGGCCAAAGGACAGAACTTTTCTGTGCAAAACACTTGGGCACACAGGGGTTGCATATATGACTTGACTTGGAAATACAAAAGAAGGATAATTGTGTTTCAAGGTGTAATTTATATTTTATTTAATTCTACTTTGATTTTAAAATAAATCAGTAATTAGAGCTTCCCATCCTCATGCAGCTGCATATTCAGAACAAGATCCTTGTGCCACCTTCAGAACCTGGGATCCCAGGACAAAGGTCTGGAGGCTTTGGGACCTTTAGGGGGAAGGGAATGCTACAGGAACATGTACGGTGGAGGCAAACCATTTAAATATGTCCTAGACTGTGCAATGGGATTTAGTACCATTGTGATTAAATAATACATTCTGTGCATTTACTCATAGCCACTCTCCATGCTGTCTCCTGTAACTGCTCATATACAAAGTAGAGGAACTTTCAATAATATACAGAACTCTGTTTCATTTCTTTACACTAACAGTGAAATATCAGAAAAACAAAGTAAAAAAAGTCCCTTTTAAAAGTGCATCAAAACAAAATACCTAGGAATAAACTTGACCAAGGAGGTGAAAGATTTATAACCTGAGAACTATAGAACACTGATAAAGGAAACTGAAGGCGATTCAAAGAAATGGGAAGATATTCCATGCTCTTGGATTGAAAGAATTGATATTGTTAAAATGGCGATATTACCCAGAGCAATCTACAGATTTAATGTGACCCTTATCAAATTACCCATGACATTTTTCACAGAACTAGAACAAATAATCCTAAAATTTATATGGAACCATAAAAGACTCAGAATTGCCAAAGCAATCCTGAGGAAAAAGAACAAAGCTGGAGGCATAACCCTCTCAGACTTCAGGCAATACTAAAAAACTACAGTAATCAAAACAGCATGATATTGACACAAAAACAGACATATGGATTAGTGGAACAGAATAGAGAGCCCAGAAATAAACCCACCACCTACAGTCAATTAATCTTTGACAAAGAGGCAAGAATATACAATGGAGAAAAGACAGTCTCTTCAGCAAGTGGTGTTGGGAAAGCTGGACAGCCTCATGTAAATCAATGAAATTAGAACACTCTCTCACACCGTACACAAAATAAACTCAAAATGGCTTAAAGACTTAAATTTAAGACATAACACAATAGAACTCCTAGAGGAGAACGTAGGCCAAGCATTCTCTGACATAAATTCTTAGATCAGTCTCCCAATGCAAAAGAAATAAAAGCAAAAATAAACAAATGGGACCTAATCAAATTTATAAGCTTTTGCACAGCAAAGGAAACCATCTACAAAATGGATTGGGAGAAAATATTGGCAAATAATGTGACCGACAAAGGATTAATTTCCAAAATATATAAACAACTCATACAGCTCAATATCAAAAAAACAAGCAACCCAATCAAAAAATGGGCAGAAGAGCTAAATAGACATTTCTCCAAAGAAGACATACAGATGGCCAACAGGTCCATCAAAAGATGCTCAACATCATTAATTATTAGAGAAATGCAAATCAAAACTACAATGAGGTATCACCTCACACCAATCAGAATGGGCATCAACAAAAAGTCTACAAATAATAAATGCTGGAGAGGGTGTGGAGAAAAGGGAACACTCTTACGCTGTTGGTGGGATGTAAATTGGTGCAGCCACTATGGACAACAGTATGGAGGTTCCTTAAAAAACTAAAAGTAGAGTTACCATATGATCCATTAATCCCACTCCTGGGCATATATCTGGAAAAGAAAGACTGTAACTCGAAAAGATACATGTACCCCAATGTTCACAGCTGCACTATTTACAATAGCCAAGACATGGAAGCAACCTAAGTGTCCATTGACAGAGGAATGGATAAAGAAGATGTGGTACACACACACACACACACACACACACACACACACACACACACACAAAAATGGAATATTATTCAGCCATAAAAAAGAATGAAATAATATCATTTGCAGCAACATAGATGGACCTAGAGATTATCATTCTAAAAGTAAGTCAGACAGAGAAAGACAAATATCACATGATATCACTTATATGTGGAGTCTAAAAAAATGATACAAATAAACTTATTTAGAAACAGACTCATAGACATAGAAAACAAACTTACAGTTACCAAAGGGGGAAGGGGGAGGGAGGGATAAATTAGAAGTTTGGGGTTAACAGATACATACTACTACAGGGGTCCCCAACCCCTGGGCCACAGACTGGTATTGGTCTGTGTCCTGTTAGGAATGGGGCTGAACAGCAGGAGGTGAGCGGCGGGCGACCAAGTGAAGCTTCTTCTGTATTTACAGCCGCTCCCCATCACTCGCATTACCGTCTGAGCTCCACCTCAGATCAGTGGTGGCATTAGATTCTCATAGGAGTGTGAACCCTACTGTGAACTGCACATACGAGGGATCTAGGTTGCATGCTCCTTATGAGAATCTAATGCCTGATGATCTGAGGGGGAGCTGAAGCAGTGATGCTGGCACAGGGAAGCGGCTGCAAACACAGATTATCATTAACAGAGAGAGGTCTGACTGCACAGAGACCATAATAAATCAATTGCTTGCCGATTCATATCAAAACCTTATCAGTGAGTGGCAAGTGAAAACAAGCTCAGGGCTCACACTGATTCTGCATTATGGTGAGTTGTATAATTATTTCATTATATATTACAATGTAATAATAACAGAAATAAAGTGCACAATAAATGTAATGTGCTTGAATCATCCCGAAATCATCCCCTGCTCCCTAGTCCATGGAAAAATTGTCTTCAATGAAACCGGTCCCTGGCGCCAAAAAGGTTGGGGACTGCTGTACTACTATATATAAAATAGGTAAACAACAAGGTCCTACTGTATATCATAGGGAACTATATTCAATATCTTGTAATAACCTATAATGGAAAAAAATCTGAAAAAGAATATATACATTATACATATAATATATAAATAGCTGAATCACTTTGCTGTACACTAGAAACTAATACAACATTATAAATCAACTATATTTCAATAAAATTGTTTTTTAAAAAACAACAAGGTAGAGGAACTGTCTATAACTGCAGCTATGCCATCTCTATCTTTAGCCATCACTTTATTAAGTCATCCAACAAATAAATTTTAAACACAGTGGTGGTCCGGGCATTGGGTGTGGCAGGTGGGGATAGAGAAAAGAGCAAGATAGATGATAGTTCTCACCCTTGTGGAACTTAGAGTCAAGCCTTGTTTAAAAAGACAAACCAATTTTAAAATGGGCATTTCTCCAAAGAAGATATACATATGGCTAATAAGGACATGAAAAGATGCTCAACATCATTAGTCAAAAGAAAACAACGATTTAACACTTCAAACCTATTAGGTGACTATAATCAAAAAGACAGATAAAAACAAGTGTTGGTGAGGATGTGGAGACATTGGAACACTTATATGTAATATAAATATGAATGCAAAATAGTGCAGCCCCTTTGTAAAACAGTTTGGCAGTTCATCAAAATGTTAAATATAAAGTTACCATATGTCCTAGCAATTCCACTCCTAGGTATATACCCAAGAGAAATGAAAAATCGCAAAAACACTGTCCACACAAAAACATATAAGAATGTTCATAGCAATATTATTCATAGCAGCCAAAAAGTGGAACAACTCAAATGCCCATCAACTGATGGGTGTATAAATAAAATGTAGTATACCCATATAATGGAATATTAGTTGACAATAAAAAGAAATGAAGTACTGATACGTGCTACAACATGGATGAAATGTGAAAACATTACGCTGAGTGCAGGAAGTCATTCACAAAAGACCATATATTGTAGGATTCCATTTATATGAAATATCTGGGATAGGCAAATCTATACAGAGAGAAAATAGATTAGCGGTTGCTAGGGCTGGAGGAGGGGGAAGTATGCGGGGTGATTGCTAATAGGTCTGTGGTTTCTTTTTGGGGTGATGAAAATGTTCTAAAATTGATTATGCTGATGGTTACACAATTTTGTGAATATACTAAAAACCATTGAATTGTACGCTTTAAATGGGTGAATTTTGGGGTATGTGAATTATGTGTCAGTAAAGCTGCTAAAAATATATAGCAGTAATAGGAAGAACATCTGTGTAATAGACATTGTAGTCCACTATTGTTAATATTTGACTTTTTAATTTGAAAAAAGTGTGCGCTCTTCTTGGAAGCGTCCTTCTGATATATTATGTGCTGCCTCTGTCAATTATGAAGTGCTATTATTAATAAAAATTAATTATGTTACCTACTTTGAGGAGCTGCCATTAGAAAGTGCTTGAGATCAGATGGGCCTTATTCCAGTCCTCTGTGTGAAACATAACTTTCAGGGAAGAGTAAGCTTTTTCTTCCTCAGAATAGGAAGGCATAGACGTATTCAATTTTAGTAAAATAATCTTACAGACTATCTGTGGGGAACTTTTTGATGTGAAATTAAATTGTGGCACAGACAGATTTTATTACATTTACATGGACCCATAAAATAACTTTTATGGTTCCCAGTGGTGCAAATCCTCCTTAATTTTGTTAATTATTTCCCCCCAGTTATCCTTAGCCATGTCTGCTAATTCAGTATTGATCTTGATACTAAGAAATGCTATGGTCTTAGAACTTCACTTGACTCCCCACTGACGAAAAGAACTAAGGAAGCAGATCTTACCCAAGGTAATGTTTTGGACAGATTCCAATTAATATTACAGCTAAGGATGACAATGTCCTTCCCTACAACGTTCTGACTTGCTGTTCAGAGCTGGACTCATAACCCAGAGCAAAGTGTTAGGACCTGTCCCAGAAAAACCCGAGGAGGGGAAGATACGTACCCCTGTATTCTGGTGCGCCCATCCCTCTCTTGTTATGCATACCCTCCCACCACCCCCCCCAAGGCCTTCAGGCTGAGCCTGGAATCTGATGTTATTCTGATTGTTTCTACTTTCCTCTGTATTAATCCTTTCCACTTAACCTATTCATATTGTAATTGGAATTTTCTGAAGAAAATGTCTTAAATTAGCTGCTCTTAACTGCACTATTCAGCAAGTAATTTGTTACTATTGATGGTTATATTACTGATGTTTTTTAAATGATTTGCTTTTTTAAAAAAAATAAATGAGAACATGTTCAAGGTTACCTTCTCACTCTCAGTTGCCTCTGGATATGCTTTGGAGTGGAGGAGGGTGCAGTTACTGCTAACACAATGGGAATGAGATAGAAGCCTCCATCCAGAGGGAGTGACAATTGCCAATGGACCTTACCAGTAGGTTCATTTTACTTTACCAAGCATTTGTTGAATGCCTACTATATACAAAGCATTGATATGATATTAGTTGCTTTTTCAAACTAAAACATCAAGGTACCTTCAATTTCTGGGTCATGCAATTAATTCCAACATGTTAAAGGACTTTCTGTTTTATGATACATAATTACATAACGTAGGCCCTCTTGTGAATCTTAATTCTTTCCTTAACTTACCTCATTTAACTTATTAGATACCCATTTATAGCTTTGTAAAATGTACTGTACTTAAAAGTAATAACTGTAGACCTTTAAAATATTTTAGAATTCATTCTTTTCATTAAAATCAAACTAATTTCTCCTTCATCCTGTCTATTATTTCGAAATATTGAGGCTATGCTACTTAGGTTCTTTTGTCTTTATTTTTTCTCTATTGTATGATCAGTTCCCACAGGGCATCTACTGTTGTAATGTAGATCACACAGTCTAGGACTCTGGTTGATGATGGTAGCAATTAACCTGCTTAATATTCTCTCCTCTCCCCCCAATGACATGGAATAATTAAGTGGTGTGTTTACGTGTGTGTGTTTGTGTGTGTGTGTGTGAGAGAGAGAGAGACAGAGACAGAGACAGAGACAGAGACAGAGACAGACAGAGAGGTGGGATAGGGTGTGTTGCCCTGTCAGAAGCCAAACTCGGGGTATTTTGTGAAGTCAGCAAATTTTCCTCTACCTCCACTAGTTTCACTCTTTTCGCTCCTGGGTAGTAGCCTCTGGTCCCCCACTTCAGCCACCTGTGGCTCTCTTCCTCATCCTCTTATTAAAATACTCTCAAATCTTGCATTTATAGAATTACATAGAAAATCACTTTTTAAATTATTTTACATACTTATGTTTAATAGGCAATTATTTTTATCTCTTGCTGCTTAATAAACCAGTCCAAAACTTAGTGGTTTAAAACAACAACAATTTATTATTTTTCACAATTCTACAATCTGGGACAAGCTCAGCTGGGTGGTTCTTCAACTCCACGTGGTGTCTGCTGGGGCTGGAACATCTAAGGGTTTCCTCACTCACTCACCCGGTGCCTCCACAGGCATGGCTGCAACAGCTTGGGGCTGGCTGGGCATCTCTCTCTCCATATGGCATTTCTATGTGGCTAGCTTGGCTTCCTCGCAGCACGGTATTCTTAGAGTGATTGGACATTTTACACGGTAGCTGGCTTTTTTCAGGGAGGAAGCAGAAGCAGCCAGTCCTCCTAAAGGCTAAGGGTGGAACTACCACAAACACTTCTGCCAAAGCATTTCCCAAGACCAGCCCAGATTCAAAGGGAGGAGAAACAGACTCCATCTCTTGAGAAGAAGATTGGCATACACATACAGGACAGGAAGGAACTGGGAGCGGTTATCGTGCGTATGGTACAAAATTCAAATGGAACAAAGTGGTACACAGTGTGAAGTAAGTTTTTTGGGGAGTTACCTAGTGGCATAGTGGTTAAGGATTCCGGGCTTTCACCACCGTGGCCCGGGTTCAGTCCTGGGTAGGAGAACTGAGATCCCACAAGCCTCACAACGTGGCCAAAAAAACTGCCCCCCACACACAAAAACCCCAAAAAACACAACACAGTGTGAAGTAAATTTTTTTGACACCCCTGTCCCTGAGGCACCAGGTGCAACTATCTGTTATACTTCTTGAGTATCCTTCCAGAGATAGCCTATGCAAAAACAAGCGTATGCTTTATGTATATACTTTAATATATATTTCTTACATCAATGATGTTTGCTACAGTTTTTTCCCAATGTCCAGTGTCCACACTCTACTTTTTCATTCAATCATACATCTGGAGGTAGGTCTGTTCTTTGTAATGGCTACACATATTCCTTTGATGGATTTTAGCTGATCTGTTATTACCAACACTGCTTCAGCGGATATCACTATGTGTGTATATATATATTATATACGCATGTATGTACATATGTGTGTATATATATATATATATATTTAAAAGATGTAAGTTTGTCAGAAAGAAAAATTCCTATAAGAAGAATTGTTGGGTTAAATAATATATGCATGTAGTGATACAGTGTTATTAGGTCAGTAAGAGTAAAGCTGGGAGAGACCCCAAAGTCAGTGGTTCTCCACTGGGGGGAGTGTGGTATGGAAGGTTTTGTCCTCCATATGTGACTCTGCTTCACTTCTAGGAGACTCTGGTCCAGCCACGAGTGTTTACAATAATACTTCCTTTTTCTCACTTATTAAGAACCACTGTCCTAGACCAATCACCTCATTTGGCAGATAAACATCCTGCAGGTCTGAGTGCCTGACTTGCCCATGGGTGCCCCACCACATTGTGAACAAACCAGTCTTCTGAGTGTCCCAGAAAATGAGCAATGAGCAGTCACTGCAGGACCATTTTGGTATAGATCAAGTTTGCCCAAAGGGTGTCCTCTGAGTCATGAAGCCCCCAAAGAGCCTCCCCACTCTGCTAAACATAAAAGGATTCTGTCTCTGACACCATAAAGCTCTTAGAAGAGAACATAGGCAAAACATTTTCTGACATAGATCGTACCAATGTTTTCTTAGGTCAATCTCCCAAGGCAATAGAAATAAAAGCAAAAATAAACAAATGGGACTTAATCAAACTTACAAGCTTTTGTACAGCAAAGGAAACCATAAAACGAAAAGACAAGCTACAGACTGGGAGAAAATATTGGCAAATGATGCGACCAACAAGGGCTTAAGTTCCAAAATATACAAATAGCTCATATAACTCAATAACAGAAAAACAAACAACCTAATTGAAAAATGGGCAGAAGACCTAAATAGGCATTTCTCCAAAGAAGACATACAGATGGCCAACAGGCATATGAAAAGGTGCTCAACATTGCTAATTATTAGAGAAATGCAAATCAAAACTTTAATGAGTTACCACCTCACACCAGTCAGAATGGCCATCATTAAAAAAATCTACAAATAATAAATGCTGGAGAGGGTGTGGAGAAAAGGGAACCCTCCTACACTGTTGGGGGGAATGTAAATTGGTGCAGCCACTACGGAAAACAGAGCCACTATGGAAAACAGCATGGAGGTTCCTCAAAAAACTAAAAATAGAGTTGCCATATGATCCTTCAATCCCACTCCTGGACATATATCCAGAGAAATCTCTAATTCGAAAAGATACATGCACCCCAATGTTCATTGCAGCACTATTTACAATAGCCAAGACATGGAAACAACTTAAATGTCCATTGACAGATGAATGATAAAGAACATGTGGTACATATATACAATGAAATACTACTCAGCCATGAAAAAGAATGAAATCATGCCATTTGCAGCAACATGGATGGACCTAGAGATTATCATATTAAGTGAAGTAAGTCAGAAAGAGAAACACAGATACCAGATTTCATTCATATGTGGAATCTAAAACATGACACAAATGAACTTATCTATGAAACAGAAACAGATTCACAGACATAGAAAACAGACTGTGTTTGTCAAAGGGGAGGGGGTTGGGGGAGGGATGGATTGGGAGTTTGGGATTAGCAGATGCAAACTATTATATATAGAATGGATAAATAGCAAGGTCCTACTGTAGAGCACAGGGAGCTATATTCAATAACATGTGATAAACCGTAATGGAAAAGAATATGAAAAAGTACATATGTGTGTGTGTATATATATATATATATAAAACCAAATCACTTTGCTGTGTGGTAGAAATTAATATATTGTAAATCAACTATACTTCAATACGATAAATTAAAAAAAAAAGGATTCTGGCATCAAGCATGTCTGGGAACACTGCAAGTCACACTCTCCCACTCAGTCAATAAGAGCAAAGAGACCCAGGAACCCTACTCCCAAGAAACTTGTTTGGCATTGTTTAAATGAAAGAATGGATTTAACCATCTGCTTCCTAAACTAATTTGACCAGAGCACCCTGTTTTTGTGATACCTGTCTCGCTAACTGCCTATGGAACTAAGCTTTCTGAGAAACATTCTTTGGGAAATGCCAGTGTAGAAGAAAGTTGTTGGACTGGGAGACTGGCTCTGCCCCCAACCAACTCGGCAGTCTTGGACAAGTCAAAAATCACTCTGGGCCCTGGGCAGTGGAATTATCTATGGATGGTTCCCCCATGCCTCCACCGTGCCGGCCACACCATGCAGCATGTGGGATCTTAGTTCCCAGACCAGGGATCGAACCCATGCCTCCAGCATTGGAAGCGCGGAGTGTCAACCACTAGACCACCAGGGAAGTCCCAGTTTGTTTTTGTTTTTGCCTTCCTACACAGATGAGCTCCTCTTGTTGTTTTCCTTACTGAAGACAAGGCAAGATGTTGCGTCTGCCAGGGGACATTGAGGTGCAATCCATTCATTTGTTCCTTTGAATTCTTATTAGTCTGTCCTTCAGCTCGGAGTCTACTAGTGGAAGTGGCTATGAGGAGTCTGGTTGGGCTTTTTGCTCAAGTCTTCCTGTTGCCACTGACATTACCCTGACCACCCATCCCAATTTATCCTGCTCTCAGATAAGAGAAAAAGCTGCAGAGTTCGGCAGGAAGCAGGTTGACCTCAGATGAGTACATAGCAGGAGGTGAACACGCTGAACTCTGTATCTTTGCCACTTCTTTTCTGGATAAGCCATAAGCAAATTTTGTGCTCAAGGAAAAATGATCTGGTATTCTTACATCAAATTCATATAACCTTTACAAATGAGAACAGATCTTCAAACCAGGTGTAGTGTGATTTGTTTTGACTCTTTACTGCATCCAACTGAGATGTTTCACATATACTAATCTAAACACAATGAATCCTGAGCTGATTTGATGAGTGTAAGTTATTCCAGCCCTGAAATGAAGGGGCTGCCATGTGTCAGAACACACAGATGCATAGGCAACCAAGAGCTATCTAGCTAAATATCTTTTTTATTAATTGGAGCTTCAGAGGTAAAATCTCCTTCTCAGGGACATCAAGGTGATTTGTGACACTCTCCATACACCTTTAGATTCACAAACCAATGAGTACATCACACCAATCTCTCCTTTTCTCATCAGTGGCAGACATAAAACACAGGTAATCTTCATTTTACTCAGATGTTTCAATTAACTGTGAAAACCTCTTGGCTTATATTACATAGCATTTGTGAGTAGTTCATTTTTTTTTTCAGTTTAAGCATCAACTAGAACACACACTTAAAATCTTGTTACATTTCTTTTAGAAATTGATACAATTAAATGGTTGAGCTGACTGTACTAAAGACAAAAAAAAAAAAAAAAAAGAACTGTAAGGAAACCTGAGATCTGTCTTTTTTACTGTCTTCCCAGGGGTCCGGTTCATAGTTTAGAAAGGCAGGATCCATTTTTACATTCACCAAATACATACGGTCCTGAAAATGGGAAATCCAAACATGTTTGTTTACCAAGAATTTACCTCTTTGCACACAGTTTTTAAAATTTATTTATTTATTTTATTTAATTTTTATTTTTGCTGCGTTGGGTCTTTGTTGCTGTGCCCGTGCTTTCTCTAGTTGCGCAGAGCGGTGGCTACTCTTCGTTGTGTGTGGGCTACTCATTGCAGTGGCTTCTCTTGTTGTGGAGCAGGGGCTCTACGTGCACAGGCTTCAGTAGTTGTGACACATGGGCTCAGTAGTTGTGGCTCGCGGGCTCTAGAGCGCAGGTTCAGTAATTGTGGCGCACAGCCTTAGTTGCTCCGCGGCATGCGGGATCTTCCCAGACCAGGGCTCAAACCCGTGTCCCCCACATTGGCAGGAGGAGTCCTAACCATTGCACCACCAGGGAAGCCCTGTACACAGTTTTAAAATCACTTCCCTTATCTATTTTTTTTTATCCTTAGCCCCTACAGCAAAGTACAGAAATTTAGTGAATTTTTCCAAGTTAACCTGAAAAATACTTACAATCTTTTAAAAATGCTTTAAAAAATCCTGTGTTTATTAAAACAACAACATATCAAATTTAGATTATCTCATGGACACTTTGAGAACTCATGAGCTTAAGGTTGTTTTGTTTTGTTTCCTGAGATTTGAGAATATGATGAATCTTAACATCTTTAAAATTATTTTCTTAAGTTTCACATTGCCTCTGGAACTAGTAGAAGCAGAAGACATTAAGTTAAATAAGTTTTAATTTTATCATGTTGACAGCAAACAAATGGCTTTAATTGAATTGAGTGTTAACTTGTTTTTGTTTTTTTGACTGAATTGATGGAAACAATTGGCTATTTTAGCATCACGCAGATATAAGTTTAAGAAAACTGTATTATAAAATGTTACACCAATTAGACTTGGAAAATTACATATGACCACAGCTTAATAATTACAATTTTGTGGACTGTTTACAAATATGGCATCTTGAACAGTAGGTGGTAAATAATGGCTCAGACTAGATCCAACTCTTATAGCCCTTCTAAGATCAACTGTGATAGAGCAGTGAGAGGTGTCCTCTCCCTTTGCTGTCATTATGAAGATGTAATTCTGTTACAATTATTTAATCCCAAAGGCATTATCACACCTGTTCAGCAGTTTTCAACCATTCACTAAAATGATGTACAACTCCACTGTGATAAATCTCAGAGTGATTTTTTTATTAAAGTTTCTTTAAAAGTATTATGGCTGGAGGCTGATGAATTTAAACAAATGTTTGGAGAACATTTGTTTAAAAGTATTATGGCTGGAGGCTGATGAATTTAAACAAATGTTTGGAGAAACTACATAAATAATTATATAAGGAATGTGTTGTTTTAGGATTTGCTCTTTCCCTTGTCTGAACTGTGTGTAACCTTGAGACACGATTACAGAATTTTAAAAAGTCACTGAAATCGGGTGGCGCAGTGGTTGAGAGTCCCCCTGCCGATGCAGGGGACACGGGTTCGTGCCCCGGTCCGGGAAGATCCCACATGCCGTGGAGCGGCTGGGCCCGTGAGCCATGGCCGCTGAGCCTGCGCGTCCGGAGCCTGTGCTCCGCAACGGGAGAGGCCACAACAGTGAGAGGCCCGCGTACTGCAAAAAAAAAAAAAAAAAAAAAAAAAAGTCACTGAAATCAAATCATATAGATCAGATTAAAGGATAATGGATTCATAGAATGTGAGCACTGGAAGGGAGCTTAAAGAACTTCTAGTTCAGTGGCTCTCAAAATTTGGCATGAAAAAAAAAAAAAAATTTGGCATGGATTTTGAGATTCACCTGTAGGGTTTGCTGAAACAGAGGCCTGGGCCCCAGACCCAGAGGTTCTGATTCAATGGGTGTGAGAGGGGCTTGAGAATTTGCATTTATCACAAATTCCCAGGTGATGTTGATGCTGCTGGTCCAGGGACCTCACACTGAGAATTCATCCAATTCATTTTATAAACATGGAGGCCAACGCTTAGCAAGCTGCGCTCAGACTCCTCCACTGAGACTGAGCTTGTGTTGGGGAAACACACCTAAGCACAACATGGTTGGGGCATGGAGAAGACAATGCCCAACAGTCATGGCAGCAAAAAAAGCATGGCGATCTGGCAACAGCAGACATCTTGGAGGAATGATGGAATGGAGTGTCAGATACATAAAAAGGGCACAGCAAAGGAACTAGAAACTTGAAGTCAGATACTGTTTGAAGGTACAAGAAAGTAGGTGATCACCATGATGGGGGTGGGGGGGAGTGGGTGGTTAGAAGTAACTACTTGGATGTTCAAGAGTATCTCAGAGAAAATGCTTACTCCCTCCACACCAACAAAACCTGACCTTGCTCATTTCCAGAAACAGCACCCCATCTACCTAGGGGCTCAAGACCAAGACCTGGAGGTCAACCTGTTTCCTCCTTTCCCTTATCTCCCACATCTAATCCATCAGTAATCCTGTCATTTCCCTCCAAAATATATCCCAAATCCATCTATTTCCCTATCTTCACAAGTACCTCCAAATCAAACGACTGTCACCTCTCCAGAGGATCTGCAGTTTCCTAACTGGTTTCTCAGCCTCCACTCTTAGCCCTCTATAATTCATCCCCCACCCCTCCTGCAGCCAAAGTCATCCTTTAAAAACAAAGTTGATGGGCTTCCCTGGTGGCGCAGTGGTTGAGAGTCCGCCTGCCGATGCAGGGGACACGGGGTCGTGCCCCGGTCCGGGAAGATCCCACATGCCGCAGAGCAGCTGGGCCCGTGAGCCATGGCCGCTGAGCCTGCGCGTCCGGAGCCTGTGCTCCGCAACGGGAGAGGCCACAACAGTGAGAGGCCCGCATACCGGAAAAAACAAACAAAGTTGATCACACCACTCCTATGTTAGAACCTTTTAGTGGCTTTCTATTGCATCTCGAACAATATCCATGGTCTACAAGGCCCTACATGATCTGGCCTCTGCTTACCTCTCTGACCTCAACCCCTGTTACTCCCTGCTTTCTCATTAACTCCAGTCACAATTTTCTTTTTGTTCTGAGAACATAACAAGAACAGTTCTATATGAGGGCTTTTGTACCAATTATTCCTGCTGCCTTGAATTCTCTTTCCCCTGATCTTCGCCTGGATGATTTCTTGTTTGTTGGATCATGGCTTAAGTGTCACCTAGTCAATGACTCCTTCGTGACAACCTGATCTAAAGTAGCGCCCTTCCATCTCTCCCTGTTAAATCAATCCATTTAGTTTTCTTTTTAGTCCTCATCAATGTCTAAAATTATCTCTGTTATTGGTCTACTTTTTATTGTTTTCCTCTTCTACCAAATATAAACATGAGGAAGTAAATCTGAGCTTTATTTGTCTGGTTCACTGCCATATCCCTGGTGTTAGCAGAGTGTCTGGCACAAAGTAGGTGCTCAATAAAATTTCTTAAATGAACAATAGGACTCTAGTCATAGGGGTAGGACTTCCTGGCAACTTCACTGGCAAGAAGGCAGAGCCTAGACTCAATAAACAAGAGGGAAATCCATTCACTAGACATGAAGGATTAGATGAAATGTCCAACTTAGGAACAAGGCAGAAACTCTATAGCAAGACTGGATTCAAAACTGGTTGACAGCAAGGAGAATTTGGTACTGAGGCAAGAAGCCCAGTTTGCTCAAAGCCAATTCACTGAATGCCACATTTACTTGTTTCTTTCAACTATTTTAGATTGACTTAATTCTGTCTTCATAATGATGTTTGAAAGATTTTAATTTCCTCTGTCTACTTGCTGCTGCTGAAGTTGGAGATGGGGAGAAAACTGAGGGAGAAATTGAAGGGTATAAAAAGAAGTTATTTTAAAACATTTATTACACGTGAATAAATTTTATGAATATACTATTCATCTCTCTATTGTTAATAAGAATACATTTGTAGGAATTTTTCAAACTCGGAGTGTATTTAAGAATATAATTTTCATGGGGCTTCCCTGGTGGTGCAGTGGTTGAGAATTCGCCTGCCAGTGCAGGGGACACGGGTTTGATCCCTGGTCAGGGAAGATCCCACATGCCACAGAGCAACTAAGCCTGTGCGCCACAACTACTGAGCCTGTGCTCTAGAGCCCGTGAGCCACAACTGTTGAGCCCACGTGCCACAACTACTGAAGCCGCGCGCCTAGAGCCCATGCTCCACAGCGAAAGAAGCCACCGAAATGAGAAGCCCGCACACTGCAACGAAGACCCAACACAGCCTAAAATAAATAATAAATATTAAAAAAAGAATATAATTTTCATGAATATATTTATAAGAAAAATGGGTTTATAAGAAAAATATGTTCATTGTTGGTAGTTGCCATCTTGATTTTCTCTTCTTTGTCAGTTATTCTGCCTTGGTCAGATAGTTGTCTCCTATTCTCAGTGGGGCTCTCTGCCCCTGAGTTTCCCAGTATTCCTCTAGAATATATTGTTATACTTTTAATTCTTAAACTGCTTAATCAAGATTCTTAGAGTCTGTGAGTTATGGAATTATTTTGTTCATAGGTCACCCAAGACCCAGCAAAGTCAGGAAAAGCCACTGAGCTTGATCTGGCTTGAGATTTGGGTTGGAGGATTGAACACAGAACATGGGGTTATTACTTCACTGCTGTTTTCAGGATGCCATCGAACAGCCTGACTAAGACAGAGATGCAGTTGGCAGCATCACTCCTCAAACAGTCTAATTGGACACTGTGGAGCTGCATTTAAGCAATTCAAGTTGCCACTGTCCACAGGGTGGAACAAAGCTCCTCTGATCTGAGTACTGTGGAAAAGGCATTTGGGATAGAGGTGAGACTGAACTCCAAAGAGCTGAGCAACAAAAATCAAAACTGATCCCATAAAGTACAAATGTGTTCAGTTCTTTTTTAAAAATTAATTTATTTATTTATTTTTGGCTGTGCTGGGTCTTCGTTGTTGCGTGCAGGCTTTCTCTAGTTGCGGTGAGCAGGGGCTACTCTTTGTTGCGGTACACTGGCTTCTCATTGCAGTGGCTTCTCTTGTTGCAGAGCACGGTTCTAGGCGTGCGGGCTTCAGTAATTGCAGCACTTGGGCTCAGTAGTTGTGGCACGCGGGCTCTAGAGCGCAGGCTCTGTAGTTGTGGCGCACAGGCTTAGTTGCTCCATGGCATCTTGCTCCACGGCATCAGATTGGCTTCTTTCACTTAGGAATATGCATTTAAGTTTCCTTCATGTCTTTTTAAAATTTTTATTTATTTTTATTTTTGACTGTGTTGGGTCTTCATTACTGTGTGCGGGCTTTCTCTAGTTGCGGCGAGCGGGGGCTACTCTTTGTTGCAGTGTGTGGGCGTCTCATTGTGGTGGCTTCTTTTGTTGCAGAGCACAGGCTCTAGGTGCGCGGGCTTCAGTAGTTGTGGCTTGCAGGCTCTAGAGCACAGGCTCAGTAGTTATGGTGCACGGGCTTAGTTGCTCCGCGGCATGTGGGATCTTCCCAGACCAGGGCTCGAACCCGTGTGCCCTGCATTGGCAGGCGGATTCTTAACCACTGCACCACCAGGGAAGTCCACAAATGTGTTCAGTTCTGGTGGAAGTTTATTCGTTCTATACTCTGTGGTTATAATGAGATATTAATTCAGAGTTAACGTCCCATAATTAAAAGTCCACTTTGGTTACATACATGACAGACTATCAGAAAATACATCAGATCTGGCATTTTAAAGGAAGGACTACTTAGCATTTGCTCAGTTCTCACAAAGGGAATGAATTTTTTTCCTTTAGAAATCCGAAATGTCTGCATGTTCCTATATGTAGATTTGCATGATTTGGGGTCTCCATCTGAAATAGAGAGCTTGACTTGATTGGTTATATTAGGTTGGTTTTTATGGGACTTTGCATCTTTTCTTTTTGGCTATTTCAGTATCTGTGACAAATTTGCCAGAGATGAGAAAGGAGAAATAAAATAAAAACAGAGTGAAACCTAAGATTTCCTTTTGTTCCAATGTTTAAAATGCTGGTAAAAGTTTAGCATATGGGCTGTCCATATGCATTTGTATGAATGAGGTTACATCTGTCTAAAGATGGGCATATTGAAGCACCCTAAAGGCAGAACATTGTGTATATGTGTGCATTGGTGATTATAAGAGAAAGAGAGAAACTGATTTCACAGATATTAATTTTATTTTGGTAGGGATTTGAGAAAAAGTGACTTAAGCTTCTATCAGTTACTTGTTTGTTATTAGTGATAGGTGAACAAGAACTCTGATGGCATGACTCAGAGCAAATGAGGACTAAAGAGGCCTGTCTCTAAGGAAGAGATTTTTTTTTTTTGCGGTACACGGGCCTCTCACTGTTGTGGCCTCTCCCATTGCGGAGCATAGGCTCCAGACATGCAGGCTCAGCGGCCATGGCTCACGGGCCCAGCCGCTCTGCGGCATGTGGGATCCTCCCGGAATGGGGCACGACCCGTGTCCCCTGCATTGACAGGCGGACTCTCAACCACTGTGCCACCAGGGAAGCCCTAAGGAAGAGATTTTTAACCTGGTTCACAGGACCATTTGAGGGATCTGTGAACTCTCCAAAATTGTAGGCAAAATTTTCCAAGAATGTGAATATGTGCATTTTTCTGAGGGGTAGGTGTATAACTTTTATCAGATCCTCAAAAGAATCCATGACTCATAAAGGCTAAGCCCCACCCACCACTCTTGGGAATACCAGCTTATGATAGTAACCAGATGTTAGGATATCGAGCACTGGGGCACCTAGAGTCACGCAAAGTCAGTGACAGGGAACCTGGTTGGTTACGTAGCTTTCTTTGGATGGACACATTGATGGTAGTGAATTCGGACAGAAGTGAAGATCTGGGACATCGTGTTACAGGCTGCATCCCCTCCACCTTAGCAGAGATTTATGAGGGCAGGTATGAGAGTTGGATTTCTATTCATTGAACTGAGGTGGGAAGAAGACCAATATGCTGACCAGACAAATACTAGAAAGATTAACTGAAGCAAGGCCTCCAATTGACCTCAGACAACAAAGAGAAGTGGTCAGGGCAGCCCACCAAGTAGTATTTTGAGTCTAGGTCTTATCTTGCTCTCAAGAGACATAATAGCAAATAGAAACAAACCCTGCAAAAATGCAGCTGATTCCTCCTAGCAGATCAGTCTTTCATGTGTGGACACAGCAAAGAAAGAACTATAGGACCCAATGTTACCTTTACAGTAACACTATTTTTCCACTTTTAATTTCAGCAGCTACCTATAGAAGTTATTACTTAAAGGTACTCTTCGTAGCTCTTGGGTTAGGAAGATGAAAAAGATATTCTTATTCAAGCACAACAGAATTCTGAGAAAACAGACAATATAGGTGCATCTTGCTTTATGCAAGATATGAGTCCACAGAAAGCTGTGTTAAAAGAGAACGGCTATAGATCAAAGCGTATATCAAATGCAAGAGAAAAATGAAGAAGCTTGAGACTAATTCCCCAGTAAGAAAGAAATTATTCTTTTTCATAACGCTAATAACGACATCCTTTTGTCTATGTTGTAAATATAGACTGCTATAGCTGTGATTTTCTTAAGTCAGGGTATACCCACACCCATAATATGTGTGTATATATGCATAGAGATTCATCACTATATCCTTAGCATTAATGTTCATGTAATTTAAGGATGTGCACTTTCTACTTTGTGAATCTTTCTGTCCTGTAAAGGAAACGAGTTCACTCAACTACACACTATCAAGTAGACAGGTAATCAATCAGTGATCACACATATCAGTTCCAGCTGAGCTCCTGTCTATTGCTAAGATGGTTACAATAACCTCTAACTGTTCCATGTAAGTAGAAATGGCCTCTTAGACATCTACACCAAAGGTTCGCACAAGGAAGCTCAACCCGCCGGTGGCAGTAGCATTAGGTTTTTTTTGTTTTGTTTTGTTTTTTCCAAATGTGTCTTTGTCAGCAGTATTTTTAAACATGAGTCTTATCCTGTACTATACTTTATTGCTAAAAGCATCTTTATTCTGAGTTTCAGGGATAAAAGGCGATTTTAAAATGTCATGATGGGAAGTAATGTTTCAAGGTTTTCATGACAGGACATAAAATTAGATTTTAAAATATCCAAAATAGGGCCTTGCTCATCAAGATGAGGACTTTAACCTGGGTTTCAGAAAATTTGGGCAAAACTCTCCTCCTACCACTATTGCTAAGTTGATTGAGGAAATACTTTCAGCTTTTACAGAATATTCACAAACTCATGCCCACACGCCTTTATTTATAAGCTGTCATCAGCTGGCTTCCTTCATCTTGCCTCACAGGAGAAGCTTATTGTTATTCGGAATGCCAAATTCCAAACTGCTGTGGGAGTGGTCTTCAAAAGGTTTGACCTATGCCAGCTGGAGAGATGCCTTGCCCTACGCTTACTGGGGTATTGTCCCACAGAAGGGGACTACCCAGGACCATGGGTAGTCCCCTAGGTACATGTCAACAGCTACTAATGGCAATCAGATCAGGGTAGATTTACTAGTACAAGAAAGAAAGAAATGAAAGAAAAGAAAGAAAAGAAAAGAAAGAAAGAAAGAAAGAAATGTTTCCCCTTTGCATGGAGAAGATGGATAGTCCAGGGATTATGTTTGCTCAGGTTTTGGAATAGGAAACCTCATTATCAAAGTTAAGCTCTTCAAAATCATACGTGTGTGGTTGAGAGGAGGGGGTCCTATAGATTTGGAAAATCAGGCACTCCACGTATGTTTTTCCTAAATTCTTACTATGTGGAATAGGAGAGAAAACAAAACAGAAAGCATGATTCCTTCCTCAAAGATTGGGGAGGCCAAATACTCAGGAAAGGCAGAATCCACGCTTGGTCCTCTGATTCACACGGCTGATAGCTAGGGCTCTCGGAGCTGTTATTTTGTAAGTTTTATCTATGAAAAGCAGTAATGATCATGCTACCTACAACAGAGGACTGTTTAGGGATTACATGTAAAGAATTTAGCAGGTGCCTGGTACATAGCAAGTGCTTAATAGTATAATTTGAAAGAGGAAAACTTGAGGTCATGTAAAGACAAATAATAGGAAATAAACATTAGCATTAGAACAGAAATTGTAAAGTTTCAAGAGACACATGAACAGGATATGTGAAATGATTCAGAGAAGAAAATGCTATTTGAGCCACATTTGGAGACCAGAGTGGTTTCAGGAAATCTCATTGGGAACTGTTTGGGGTAAATTGATGTATCATTGTTTGGGAGACTTGCTCAGGATCCTCCTTCAGAAATGTGGGCATAAAATGATCAAGTCCCAGCCTAGGGTAGTGGTTGTGAACATGGAAAGGAAAAGAGATGGCAGCACCAACACTGATGAGAAAGAGCAGAAACATTCTTTAAATCAAAGGAATTTCTCCTACAGTTTAGAAGGCAACTAACTGTTGGAAATAATGAACAGAATGAGGCAAACAGAGTATATTTTATAAAGGTTCTTTTTCCAAGGAGCCCAAAGTTATAAAAGTGCTATACTTCTCGGGCTTCCCTGGTGGCGCAGTGGTTGAGAGTCCGCCAGCTGATGCAGGGGACACGGGTTCGTGCCCCGGTCCGGGAAGATCCCACATGCCGCGGAGCGGCTGGGCCCGTGAGCCATGGCCGCTGAGCCTGCGCGTCCGGAGCCTGTGTTCCGCGACGGGAGAGGCCACAACAGTGAGAGGCCCGCGTTCCGCAAAAAAAAAAAAAAAAAAAAAAAAAAAAAAGTGCTATACTTTTCAAAGTAGGGCTGGTGATGTAAAAATAGAGTAATAAAGACTCAGAAGACATCTGTTTACATCCTGCTTATTTCCAACACAAAGCAGGAGAAATACAGGGTAAAGGAATGAGAGGAAGTAATTCCATCACTAAGATAGGTATCATGCTAAGTATGGGGTTTAGCTTTGAGCTTCCTGGCAGTCAATGCAAAAGGGAAAATGAATCAGTCATGTGGTTTTCCCACTCCAGAGAGAAGGAAGCAAACCAGATCTTCAGGAACAGGAAGTATTATCATGTCTTTAAGGTCTGAGAAGATGTAACTATAACTAGCTTGCTCCCAGTTTAGCAAAGGGACAAAAACTTAAACTTCAGAATTCTTTTGAAAAGAATACATCTAGTGGGCTCAGCCATATTAAGCAGTCTCTCATAATTCACTCCTTACTCAAGTTCTCAAAGGGATTCAGGCCCATCAGGTTTGGGTAAAACAAATACACGCACATTGTTAATCCTCAAATACATGCCTTGTCTAATCCTAGATAGAAATGAATAGTCTATTAATTCCTTTCTCCAGCTTCAGTGAGTTATGGTCCTCCTCATTTTTTAATTTTTAAAGGTGGGGGACAATTCCATCAAATAGGAAAGAAAAGCGATCAGGGAGCTTGCTCCTGCTGGGGATAGAGAGGGTGGCCAGAAAGGTTAGTGGCCCAGACTGAAGGGTCCCAGCCACCTTGGTACCCACCAGGGCCTTTCTCCAGCTGCTTCCTTCATGCCAATCGAATCCCTTAGCAATCCAAATTTCCTTGGAGGGGTAGGGCTAGTTCCTCCCGAGGCCTTCAGCTACCCTCCCGAGGAAAGAGAAGGGGAGAGGGAGAAAAGCACAGAGAGAGGGCTTGGGAGAGGGGGGAGAGAAAGGCAGCTGTTGTCTGTACACTTCAGTCCCAAGTTGGGGTGGAGGTGGGGCGGCAGGGCTGCATTTTTGCAGCCCATGTGAGCAGCGCTCTGCTGTGGAAATCTAATTTGACAGAATGGGTAAATAAAATCAACTGTCATCAACTCCCATTTTATTTACGAGGCAAGGTCAATGTTTTTTAAGCATCAAATGAAACAGCTTATTGGAAACAGATTTCAGAACCACTCGATAAAGGTAGTTCTGCAAGTTAGTTTGGTTTTAAATGCCCAAATTCAGTGCATTATTTGCAAAAATGTCTTCAGCGAGCCTAAGACGATACATTAGCGAATACATTTGGCTGTCCAGCACCACCTCGCTGGTTCTGGGAACTGGGCTCTCCCCGTGAAGGGACCCCCTCCCGGTCCCCCCGCCCCCGGATTCGGGGCGGGGGTCGCACCTGGGGCCAGAGGAGTGGGGGGCGGGCAGGCGGCGCCTCGCTCCTTTCTCCGCCTGCGTTCCTGCCTTCCTTTTGTTTGGTTGCTTCCTCTTTCCCCTTGGTTGTTGATTATTAGTATTTTCCTAGTTTTCCAAACTAATAAGTGCCACTATCAGGCAGTTGGAAACTCTCGGAGGCTGCAGGCTTTGCAGCTCGGCCTTAATTGATATTGAACGAGCTGCTGGTAGACGGGAACAGGGCCGCTGCTGGATAATTTGCAGTTTAATCAGCGTTTGTAATGAGAGCGGCTGATTAGGGCTGTTGGAAATAAAAGAGAGTTACAAGGAACGTCTGTCAGAGTCCGGTGATAATTCAGGACTAATTGTGGTGATTAGCGCAAACTGGATGACTTTGGGCTTTGCTAATGCAAAGAGAAACGTGCAGGCTCCAGCCAGGGACCCCTCGGAGAACAGTGCACGAGCTGCGCGCAACTTTGCTGAGCCGTTTTTCTGCGAGGCCCCCGGCGGCACGGGGCCGGGGGAGGGGCTGGGCGCCCCCTGCGCTGCCGCGGGGCCTGGAAGCAAAGGGGTGGTGGCCTGGCCACCCCCGCCCTGTCCCGGGGCGCTTTCCGGGGGCCAGCTACGGCCCCATGGACGCCGCTTGCTGCCCCACCCCATTCTCTCCACTCCGGGGAGGCACGCAGGGGGGGCACAGCCCGCTCTCCCCCGACCCTCGGCTCCCGCCTCCACCCACCGCGCTCCTCCTCCAGGGGAGCATCCGTCCGAGCTGGCGGGGCTGCCCCTACTCCCCTCCGCTCCCCGGTCGCCTCCTGCTTCTTCTCCGTCTCTCTGGTCCTCTAGGCCCTCACCTGACTCCCCAAAAGGCTCTGCCCCCTCCTCCACCCCCAAACCCTTTGGCCCTGGTGGGTGTCCCGAGGCCTGCGCCACCCAGAGCAGCAGAACCTTCGAGTGCGCTGGGGAGAAGAGAACTACCGCTTATAAATGGCCGGAGTTCTCATTATTGAGGAGTTTCATAACTCTTTAATTCATTTTTAATGACGGCAATAAACATGGTAGTCATTTTGGAACAATAGCTAAAAATCATAGGGCCATTACTGTCCATTAAAACAGTGTTTACAGTTCAATGGAGGTTCATGTGCCCCGTAGTCATTCATATCAGCCAAAGGAGAGATTTATAGGTCGGAAGAATGGTTCTCTTTTTATTCTTTATATAACATAAAGCTTATTGAGCAAATAGTTAGAAAAAAAAGTTCACTTGGCTTTTAATCGTGTGAATGGGGATTAAATAAGGAGATGTTGTCTGGCGCCTGATTTCTATTTGATCAATAAATCATCAAGTGCCTCAAGTGCTTTATTCACTATCAGATTAAATGAAAAATACTTTAACCTGCGTCCCTGGTGTCGGCAAAGAAAGCTAATAATATTTTCTGTTATGTTTCCATTTAGGCATTTAACACTCAGAAAAATCTACTAGGTCTTGCTCTCGGTCTTTCTATTAGAGATACCACATATTTTTCCCACATACCTACAGACACAGGAAATTCTCACCATCCAGGGAGAGCTTACTTGTTGGGGGATGAAAAAATCTAACTAGGCTTGCCTAATACAGTTTGCCAGAATTTCTGCCCCAACTAATACGGCTGCACGTTAACATCAAGGTGGAGTTACGGGACTCAGGCCCTTGCCGATTGGGTTACAGGATTGAAATAACGTTTTACCTGAGTGTTTGCCCTTTTCTCTTTGAGTCCAGTTCTTAATACAATAATAAATCTAAACGATAGGCCCAAAGGGACAAATCTCTATTATTTCCCAGATTTTCCTGTCCTAGATTAGATATTATCTAATATGATATATTGTACACAGTCCTTCCCTGCCTTTGGAGGAACTGGCCGATCAGAAATGCTCCCTTCCTCCACTGAACACTTAGAACCAGAACTACAAGGACTGTATTTGATAGGATAATAGAATTAAAATATCGTGTTTTGATACCATGTTATTTCACATGTGTCACAAAAGAAAGCATTTTCCTTCGTGTGTACATTTTGGAAAGATTTTTATCCCCTTTAATGCCTGGCTTGGAAAAAAAAAAAAGCAATCGAGTGATATTTGTGAAGTTTAATTGCTAACTTAGCAGCTCGGTCACACCTCCCAACCCATTAGATGATGAAATCTCACCTGGTTAACGGATACAGCACTGTGGCCTCAATGGCGAATGCCTGATTATACAGCCACGCTGCTAATTTACCAACCCCCCCCCCGACCAGGGAGGCCTGGACGGCCACCACTCACTGTATTCATGCGGTAGCTAAGAGGAGGAACCGTATTCCCTGAGCCGCTTTCCAGCTACCCGCAGAATGAGAAATGTAAAATTAGTGGAGGTGTGTGCATGAAGGGAGCCGACCAATTAGCAAGGCGCGGGAGCCCGCTGGCCCACAGGGGTTCGGGGAGGGCGAGTGGGGAGACCGGGGCGCGAGGGCAAAGGGCTCCCTTCCTCGCAGCCTGAGGTTTGCAGGCCTCGGTGGCGGCGAGGTCAACGCTTGTGCGGCGGCCCCCGCTGCAACGGCGCCCAGTTAAGAACAATGCGTTTCCTACCAGCCCTTTACAACGTGCGCCTTTCCGCAACTCGATACCCACCCGGACTCCAGACCCACGATGCGCCCTGGCGCGCACACACACTTTGTCTTTTTTTTTCTTTCCAGTTTGGCCCGACAAAAATCATGTTAAACATCCAAACACAGCAAACTCAGCAACTGGTAGCATCTCTACAAACAGGCCTCAGGTACTAGGACATAGATTTTAGAGGGAGGGGTCTGAAGCCTTTAAGTCCCTCTGCCTAGTGCCCTATCTGCATTCTCTCCTCTCTCCCACCTCCTCAGCTCCTAACTCTCAAACAGCCCCCAGCTACTCTTCTCGGTGGCTGCAGGGCTTGGCTGCTGAGTGCAGTGCAAGGCGCGCGATCTGCGTCTCCCTCCGCCTGGGGCGGGGAAGCGCATAAACTGGGTATTTACAACAGGAGTGTGCGCACGCACCTCTGCCTGCGAAGGCAGGTGTCTTTGTACAGCTTCTGTTAGATGCAAGTGGAATTAGATGCATTTGCGCAGGTTCCAAAGCCATCTTGCAGCCAGCCGGGTTGTTGGTCTGAGATTGAATGAGGGGGACAAGGAGAAAGGAGCTTTACGGCCACCTTTACTTCCTCTCCTTCCAGCTCCAGGTGGCAAACCCAACACTTTCCCTTCCCATCTTCCCTTAAAACCAACCAAACAGTTCACAAACCCTTATTTATTTGTTTGTCTGTGGTTATTGCCCATGTTATTAATTGCACCCGGGCCTTCCTTGCTCTTTGAGAGAGCAGCGGTATAAATTGGCTCTAATAAATATTAGCCGCTAGATTAGGCGAGGTGAAGCTGGCACTGCGCTCTATTTTCGACCTGTAGCCTCTGCGAAGCCGCCAGTTCTGCGCCAGATTAGCCCCATCCATCCAGTGTCAATGGTTGTCTTGTTGAGAAAATCAGTGAGTAAACAGGGCTGACAGAGAGGGGGCCCAGCTGATTACTCATACAAATAGACTGCAAACTCCTCCAGGAGAAGCTGTTTCCAGAGATGGGTTTCTCGCATTGACAAGGCTGCTTCTCCCAGGATCCTGTGTCCTGCTGTTCCCACTTTGTCCTCCATCAATCACACAATTGTGTCCGGGATGTTTTATAGAGTCACTTAATATCCCTGCCTTCATCTCTATTCACTTAGAGAATCATCTGCCATCAGGGCTAAAGGCTTTCTGCAGGATGAGACTGGCAACACACCCGGGCAACAATAGCTCTGGTGGAAGCAGGACCCCAAGCCCTTTCTGATGCTAATAGAACAGCCCCAGGATGTTCCAGTGCAAGGCGGCCTTTATTGAAATCAGCCATTAGCCCTTTGTCCACTGCATTAAATTATCCCCTGGACTAGTCCATGATAGGGGTGTGGAGGCCACAGTAAATTTTCTTTAAAAATTATTTCTTTTCCCCTAAAGTGGTTTTTGGGTTTGAGAATTGGTTGTGATGAAAGTCACGCATAAATGCTTTCTCTCTTCTTTATAAGAAAGGGGGAAATATTTTCAGGCTCAAGTGCATAGGGTAAATTGGGCCCGTATTCACTTCCTCCTATCTTCTGCGGTACTCTGTTCCAGACTGCCCCCCTCCCTACCCCCACTGCCTCCAGTCAACCAGTACACTCCAGATAGGGGAGGATTAAGTGAAATTTAGTTTTAGTCTAAAGGCACAGCGCCCTTTAAGCAAAGAATTTCCACAAATAAGAGGCCAGCTGGATACAAAATCACATTTTACGAGGGAAATTTAAAGACAGAAGAAAGAATTACAAGGTATCAGTCTTTAAGTGACCCATCTACAAATTAGACTGCTACACAATTAATCAGAAAGTTAATTAATGAGCAAGTTACTAATTACAACATTTCAAACCAGTGTGTTTATAGTGCCTTAGTTTAAGAAAAGCCCCTGTAGTTAATTGGTCCACACACTGATCTCATAACTGGTAGTGGAGGTTAATATACTACAGATGTATTATTTATTTTGTATAAGTTCTAATTATGTTACTACTGCATTCCATACTCTGTAACTGTCAGAATTTTACAGTTAATTGGAAAAGTTGGCATCAGAAAATATAACCAGACTAGAATGAGAAAACTATGACGTATGTCTACAGATTTTGAGCTAGCTCCATTTACTTTTGTCCTGGTCTGGGACTTCAGGAAGGCTAGTTATGTTTTCCGATTGCTCTCTGGGAGTTCAGGATTTCAGAGCCTCCTTCTTATAAACCTTCATAAGGTTTGTGATTTGCTTTGGAGAGTTAGCTTAGGGCTAATTGAGGGCCAAAATTAGGTTCTGGAGTTTGAACTCCTGAGGCTTTCCCCTCACTAAAGTGTAGCAATATGTCCAAAAAGTGAGGTTTGTTTTTTCCTTCCAATCACATGTTTAATACTAAACATGTTTAATATGTTCCATTAAAACACGGATCGCCACTGCGAATTTCTAGAACATTTGCAAAGGACAAATGCCAAGTTAATTTCATTAAAAAACAAGGACACAGTCAGGGGACCTGAACATTCCCTCTGTTTACTGTATTTTCCACCTGACTAGTCCCTAATGCATCCGCCTTTCTGAGAGGCTAAGGGTCTCTAAGCCCTCCTTTCCTTCACAATCTCTGTGGCCCCAAGAGCCCAGGCCCCAGGCTATACCAAGGGCTTTGCTTCTCTTTGGAAGGGAAGGCGAGTTTTAAAGCTTCTGGAGTCTCAAGGAGTAGAATCCCTATCTCCCTCCCCTTTCCATTGTGTCAATCAAAGTGCCAAACCAACCAGCTTCTCTGCTGAGGAGACTGTGACCTGCAGGGCCTGCCCTTGCAGAAGGCCATCTTCCACTCCCCAACAGTGGCCTTCTCTGGGGAGGGTGCAGGGGTGAGAAGCTGGGCAGGACGGAGGAGGAGGAGGCCTGCCCCATAAAATCTGCTTTCCTTCCATTCCCTGGGCCTTCCACATCCATCTCGAACCATAACCATCCCAGTTCTCTCTTTGGAGTGGGTACCACCCAGTTAACATATTTCTGGATGTTCTAGATTCTTCTAAGGAGAAGGGAAAACTCTGAGGCCAGATAGGGAGGCAGATAAAGGCTTTCCAGAAGGAGGTCTCACCCAGTAAGCAATCAGCTTTGATCTTTAGCCACAAGGGAAGGTGGTAACACACACACACACACACACACACACACACACTCATACATGTAGGTTACCCCAGCGAGGAGAACACACATAGGTAATTTTAATGAAAGAGGCTCCTGTACCACATTATTAGCAATAAATCTACACCATTCTTTGTTGGTTAAAATCATTATGATCATCATTGCTATCATTACTGAACTCATTATTCTTGTGTTACTATCAGAGTAGATTTATGATAATACCCACCATTACGCCTGAGTTAAAGAAGGTGTAAAGGTTTGATTAATAGCTGCTTTCATGTTTTAATACTCCACATTTTCTCACACTTTTTCTAAATGAGGACCATGATAATTACAGGCAGTAATTACTGCTTTTGTTAGGAGTGTGTAATTAGCCACATATGCATTGTTCTTAAAAAAACAAAAGGACTGGTTCCGGAGCGGAGCCAGGCCACAGATCCAAGGTGGGCAGAGTTTGGACAGGTCACAGCTGGGTGCTTTGACAAACGGAGAGATGGGTCCACAGCTCTGCCCTGCCAATACCTTCCCCAGGACACCAAGAATTGTTTTGAATGAATCTGGGTGAAGTTGGAAATGTAATATTCAGAAAGGTTTACAGCGAAGGGTGGTTATACCTGGAGATATGCGGGTGCCTGGGATTCCCTCCTCAAGGGGCAACTCCAGCTGGGCGTTAAGGCCTCCGCCTCACGGCCTCACGGGTCCAGCCTGGGAAGATGCGGCGCATATCTGCGTGCTCCAAGCTACAAAAATGCCCGGACCCTTCCTCCTCCCGCCCAGCAGACGCCAGGCCTGTGTCTGGCCCTGCATCAGTCATCCTCCCCCTCTGAATTAGCCTGGGAGCTTCCCCGGCCTCTGGGCTCCCAGACTATCTGTCCCTTAAAGGTTACACGCTGCCGTGCCTCGCTTTGTCTTCCTCGTGCCCTTTCCTGGCAAAAATGGAGACATCACATCCTTGCCCAGCCCCGGCTCAGTATTTATGAAGGTTTTCTGACAAATAGGCAGGCTGGCCACGCATGGGTGACTGCCTTCATTCCGCACTTGGCTTGTTTACATAGGACCAGCACCATTTCCACGGATTAAACAAATCACAGGGAGAAGGAGACATTTATAATCCGCCAACGAGGCCACAAGGCAGTTAGAAAAAACTGTGCTAGTGAATGTGTGTGCGGGACTGTGCAAAGGGAAAACGAATGCCCTGTCCGCGAGGCTGACCTTCGGGAGAGGGTAATTCTGGCGATGCGTGTGTTTGTGCCCACGCGCGGGGCACACTCGCAGAGGGGCTGCGTGGATTCGTGTGTCAGGGAGACTCTTGGTTAGAGTGACATTGAATTACCCCTGCTTTTACCCGTCCCGAGGACACACACAAAGGTCAGGGAGAGAGGGTGCGCGTTCCCCTACCTGGAGTGTGTGCGAATGTGTGTGTGTCTGCCCGTGAGACACTGTGCACACGCCACCGTCGCGGGACCCCAGCCAGCAGTTAACCCTTGGCAGGCTGGCCGGGAAGAGAGGAACTCCGAGGGACCGCGGTTCTGCTCTCCCCTAGCATTACACCCACCCCGGCTGTGCACGGCTCGCTCAGGCCTGCCTGGCGTGCGGGCGGCCCCGTGTGTGCGCGCGCGTGTATGTAGGAGTGTGTCTGGGTGGTGTGTATGTAAGACAGAACGTGTGCACTTGTATGTGGCGTGTGCGCGGACCACCGAGTTGCATATGTGGCGTGTGCACGTATGGTGTAGATGGGCACTTGTGTGCTGTGTGTGTCCGTTTGCGATGTGCGTGTGCATGTGTGTAGGACGCGCATGTGGCACGAGTGTGTGGGCTTGTGTGCGCGCATGTATTTACACTTCCAGAAATCAGATCATTTCTAGTATTGCCCTCGCTTCACCCGGAAGTATTCGCTGACCCCTCCAACCAATTAAATAAAAGCAACCGGGCGGAGTGGGCCTCCGACGGCTCTGCACTCGCTTGGGGAGCTGAACACCGGGTTGGCGGCCGCCCCAGGTGGAGGCAATGGCTCCCGGCTGCCGGCTGCCGGTCACCCGCCGCCTCCTCGCGGCGCCGCCTCCGCCGCGCGCCGGGCACCGCCAGGGCTTGCGTGACACCAGGCACCGGCCCCGGGCCACGGGAGGAGGACATTCCCTACAAAATAGCAATGGTTCTGAGAAAAGGATCACAACAAAATATTGAATAAATTCCCTTTTAATTTATTTGATCATTCCACATTACGGGGCTATGAATTGCTCAAATTTGATAACAAGTACTCAATTCAACTCATTATGTAAGTTAAATTAGACTTCGATAAAATTTCAGTGGCGCGCAGTGGTTCCTCGAATGAAATGTAATTTGTGCAAGAATTTGTTGTATCTGTCACAAATATTTCCAATTAGCGACCGTAATTATTTGATAGTTTCTGCAATTATGGCTTAAACGGGTGAATTTGGGACTGTGGAGGACCCTAATTGGCCTAAATTTGATATTTTGCATATTTGCATAATGAGGAAATTGGTAGAAAATTGTGTTCATTCATTTGTGAAAAATCCTATGAATTTTATGAATTTGAAAGCTCTGTTTGTGCAGACTGTGACTTTGCCTGCTGATCCCTGAGGAGCTGACGCTGAACGCCTGAATGGGCAGAGCGCCAACTCTGCTGCTCTAGGAGTGGGTGGGGAGAGAGAGGAGGAGGGGGAGGGGGAGGGGAGGAGAAAGAGGAAGAGGAGAGACGAGTGGGGGGGCAGGCTAAGGTAACGGTGGGCGGAGGAACAACCACAGCGCATGCTCTGCAGCGGACCCGACCGCGGGTGGAAGCCCCCGGTTCACCTCGGGCTGTGGCTATGGATGTGACGGGGGTTGCGTGGGGTGTTATCTAGCCCGGTTATAAGAGGCTGCCCTGTAGCGGAGCTGCGCGCACGAACACACACACACACACACACATACACATACACACCCGGTTATAAGTGGCTGCCCTGTAGTAGAGCTGCGCGCGCGAACACACACACCCCTTCTTCTCAGTGAGAAATGTACCCAATCCGCCAGGTGGAAGGGGTAATTGTGGAGGGGTGAGGTCTTGAGATGATGGTAACTGTGCACTTGTTTAAGTTAAATTGCCAAAGCTTCTCCTCTCAGTAAAAATGTTTGATCTATGGCGCTGTCAATTTAAAGTGTTTAAAGAGAAGCAAAAGCATAGATTTTTAAGCTGCTTTGCCCAGCACCCATTCATCATGCATCAGGGATTTTAAAGTTTCATGGTTGCTGTGGTTTAACATCTCAACTCTCTGACACAAGAATCTGGAAGGAGGAAATAGCTCTGCAGTCAGAGGCTTATGACTAAAGGAAAAAGATTATGTCAAAAAATCAAACGCACAAAAATACTCATTTCTGTTCATGCAAGGAGAGGGTGTTTTATTTTGAGGGGAGAGGGTATGTAAGTAATTATAAGTAGAATTGAAACCCACTTTTAACCAAAAATTACTAAAACAATGCCACCAATTTCTTTGCAGGAGGGATGTGGGAGACAGTGTTTTAAAAGAGAAACAAAACAAAAACCCAATACACTCCATCTCCTTTGTAATAAATAATGGTTATCCCCAAGCGTTTTGTTGCAAATATCCTGTATTTTCATCAAAACCGATAAGAAAATGTCATCCTCTATGTTTCTTGACTGTAACATTTTAGATACTCCCTTAATGTCTATAGATCTTAGATGCATAAAACCGACCAAAACGGACTCATAGTGAAGAACATGATATCTGGCTTTGCAGTTAAGTGCTCTGTAAAACTGCTCGACTTGTGAACATTACTTTTGCTGGGAAGGACTTTCTTATCTACATGGAATTGGGTAATGTGAGTGTCTAACAGGCTATAAATGCTTAAGTGCTTTGTTTCACAGTGCATTTTCAGTAAAGGTCAAAATAAATTCATCTTCCTTTAATGCAGTATTTATGTTTGTGCAGGGTTTGGAATAAAATTGCCATTAAAAATCTGTATGAAAAAAACGAATAGGAATATGGGAGCTGTGTCTTTGGTTTGGCTTTTCACGGATGGAAGCGTATCATTTGGGGATAGAAATAAACCAATTAGCTACTTAAGATCGAATTTAAACAATGCAAAGATATTATTTTACTAATATTTAAGAGAAATTAAATGGGCATTTTTCAATTTTCAGTATTCTTGGAAACAGATGACTTTGGGGCCCAGTGATCAGAAAATAGGGGCAATAATTTCTTTGCCCATCTCACAGGGTTTTTATAAAGATCAACAAGAATATTAGTTATTAAGTCTCCTACTATTGTATTATTATTGATGGTATCATCATTATCATCAGTAGCAGTAATAGTATTTCTTTAAAAAAAATAATTTTATTTATTTTTGACTGTGTTGGGTCTTCGTTGCTGCATGCGGGCTTTCTCTAATTGCAGCGAGCAGGGGCTACTCTTCGTTGCGGTGCGCGGGCTTCTCATTGCGGTGGCTTCTCTTGTGGAGCATGGGCTCTAGGCACACAGGCTTCAGTAGTTGTGGCACATGGGCTCAGTAGTTGTGGCTCACGGGCTTATTTGCTCCATGGCATGTGGGATCTTCCCAGACCAGGGCTTGAACCCGTGTCCCCTGCATTGGCAGGCGGATTCTTAACCACTGTAGCAGTAATAGTATTGCTGTGACATTATTATTAAGCTAAGATGTGAAGAAGGATCCTAGGGGCAGGGTTGAAAATGAGCCCAGATGGCCTTTGAAAAGGGCAGGTCATTCACATCTCCTTGTAGCTTACACACATGATCAGCGATCACCATGAGTGGAGTCATCCTCAAACACAAAGGATAATGGTTCATTCTCTTCCTCATTTAACAACACATCGTGTTAAATTTGGGGATTATAGATACTATTTATTTAACCTGTTCAAGAGGTCATGAAGCACCATGTAAGAGCTGAAATTAAGGCCACCTCTGATCACTGAGGTGAATAAGGAACACAAAAGAATATCACATTGAAGAAGTAGGATCTGCTTCAAGCTTAGGTCCAAGCCACAGTATTAATGTTTGCACTTTTTTGTGGGTTCATGTTAAAAAAGAAAATTGATCAAAGATTTTTGTGGAAGTATTTTCAATGTTATACATTACTGGTATGTTTTTCTTTATGTGGCTATGTCTACAGAAGTATTTGGTTGTGCTTATTAATATGACAGTATCCCCACTTCAAAAGCTTTTTCAGAATGGTTATGGTATAGAATCTTAGTCATTTTGTTGTCCACATGACCTAAACCTCCACAGTAAAAATGTTTATAAAAATTGGGATTGAAAAAAAAAAAATGACCACTCAAGTTCTTTCAGCTCTGTTCCCTTCCCCTCCCCCCTTCTCCACCCAGGAAATACTCATTGTCATAGCTCCACATAGTTCAGGACTGATTTGTAAGGTTTAGGGCTGGAAGTATAATCATTTTCCAAGTATTGGATCTGATTAAATCCATAAAGAAGGGGATTCTGGTGGGTTATGAGACTGTGGGAAATGATGGCCCTCCCATGCCCAGTCCCCACCCCATGATCAAGAGTTTCCTAGGGGCTTCCCTGGTGGCGCAGTGGTTGGGAGTCCGCCTGCCGATGCAGGGGACACGGGTTCGTGCCCCGGTCCGGGAAGATCCCACATGCCGCGGAGCGGCTGGGCCCGTGAGCCATGGCCGCTGGGCCTGCGCGTCGGGAGCCTGTGCTCCGCAAAGGGAGAGACCACGGCAGTGAGAGGCCCGCGTACCGCAAAAAAAAAAAAAAGAGTTTCCTGAAGGAAGTCAAGTTCTCTGCAGTTTGTAGGCTTGCTCTCAGGCAGAGGAGGAGAGGCTGAAGGGAACAAAGCTACAGCAATCTCACTCTGGGAACCTGGCTCTTGGTCCCTTACTCTGAGCATGTTGAGTCAAAGCATTCCTTTACCAGCTCCCTTTCACATCTCTCTAATTTGCATTCAAATGTACGCCCAGAATAAGTGTTCATACTATAAAAACTGCTGAGAAGTGGTGAGATAACAAAAACTCCTAACCTGATGTGTCCATAAAATGTTTTTTAGAATTTTTATTTTAAAAGCTTATTCTTATATATTTTCTTTCATTGCATCTATTCCTTCCTCTACTTTCTTACCACCAACCATTCTATCCAGGCCGTCAGCATTTCCAACTTGGATGATTGCAGTAGCCTCCTAACTGTCCCCTTTGGCTCTAGTCTCTTCTCCAATCAGTTCATTGTGCTTGGGACTGACAAGTTAATCTTCCCAATGCCCTGCTCTTGTCAAATCCCTCTCCTACACTAAATATGCCAACAGCTCACCTTTTCCTAAAGGATAAAAGTTCAAACTCTGTAAATCGGTTTTCAAGTCTTTCCACAATCTGGCTCTAGCCTCCATGTCCAAATACCTCCCCCTGCTCACCCACTGAGCCCTGTCCAGTGAGGTCTGTTTCAGAACACCTGTTGTATACTCCAGCCACACTTTCCTCCACCAGGAATACTCTCCTACTTGGTGTGCCTGTTTCTCAGATCCAGCCTAATCCCCACCCCTCTGTGAATTCACTTCTTCAGGCACTATGCAAATTGCTGGGGAGACAAAGATGAATAGACCAGGCCCCATGCCCTGATGGAAAAGACAACCATGTAGTAGGCAAATAACTATAAATCCTATGACACAGATACAAAGTGCAAAACAAAGGACCAGTGCAGTTATTGCTACTCATTCTAAATTCTCCTTCTTTTAAAACCCATCATGTCCATTGGAAGCTCACTCTATACTGCTTTGTACTGTTGGTAAGTGTCTGGAGAATAAAAGGCTGTCTTTCCTTTTGTGTCCCTCTGAACTCCCAATACCATGCCTTGGAACAGAGACATTAATTAATTGATAGGTGGGCATGGTTGTATTGTATAATTGTGAAATTCAGTCACATGAGTCAAACCTGGTCCTTCTGAAGAGTGAATGGACCACCATGAAAAATAGCTGTGGCCTCTCTCCATCACACCATGTAGATGATCTGCTCTTCCTACCCTCTGACTCTGTAAGAACCCTTAGAGGTATGGATAGGGCCACAAGTGGGCACCCAGAGTTGTGGATATAACTTTATTCATGACAGCTTATCCCAGATGTTATAGATTATATAACAAGGAGCCAAAAAATAAATAAAGGGAATTTAAATAAGTTTAAAAAAAATCCTCTCAGTTGCTGCTGTCTTAGTACGGTCACCCTGATTACTGTCACTCCCCCCACATCTTTACCACCATCCCCACTGCCACTGCCACAATTGTCAGTAACAGAACTTCTTTATCATGGGTCAATCTGGTGGCATATACCATACACCCATTATTATTGACAATAATAGACACTGACTTCATAAAGACTGTTATGGGACCCCCCCTTATAATTCAATGCAAAGTAGCATTATGCTCATGTAAACACAATCGCACGGATAAATAAGGTACAACTCACCTATCAATAGGCACAGAACTAAAAAGGTAGTAGACCAGATTTAAAATTCAAATTGTTGACACACAAGCCTTTTCATAAAATTAGGAAATATAATAAGTATTAGAATATCACTTGTTCAAGGTTGGAGTAGTCCCACCACAGGCAGATGTGATAGATCTTCATACCAGTGATATTAAATATGAAGAGTCAAAGCACATTTTTGTGTTTGTAGACACATCAGGAAGACTGCTTGTTAAGAATAGGGAATGGGCCAGGTTGATCACTGTCCATGTTCCTGCCTAGCCAAGATGCGTCTTGGACTAACAGGCATGAAAAATCAAATCTAAATTTCCTAGGGAGACTTCCAACTTCACATGGTGGATCAAACATATGCATTGGTCTCCACTCTTCTTTGAACACCCTTTAAAGCGATGGTAAAGAAAGAAAGAAGGCACCAACCAAAAAAGCCAAGAGCCAGACAGGAGGTGACAGTAGAGGAGAAAAGCAAGCAAAACCTTGGAAGCTAGAATGCAGAAGTACAAGGAGTAACTGACTTTGCAGACCTCCAAGTCTGAGACTTGAGCCTGCAGCGGGCGAAACCAACAAGGAGCAAGGCAGCTCATGCCAGAGAAACCTGGAGAGGAGCAGTCATCTGTCCACTAAAGGTGGTAGTATGGGGAGGGGTTGCAAACAGGAGGCGTGGGTGTATCTTTTAAAGATAAACAAATCTCCCCAGACCCCATCTCCCTAGAAGTAGATTAGAGATTCTTCCCTTTGGAGATGTTGAACCAGAAAGGATTTGGGGACACCACCTGTTGGGGTAGGGATGAGGCAAAATGTTAGAAACAGAGGAATGATGTGAAAGTCTACATATTAGATGGCGAGATCTCCAAACCCTCTTCTATTCCTCTATTTGGCTCTCAGATCACTGGGAGCCAGCATTTTTGCTTCTCAGGAGGGAATCTAGAGGATTCTTCTCTCATAAAATTGTCTTCTGACACAAACTTTGGAGATCCCCTAAGAAAAATAGCTGGGTCTCTACCTGATTGTTGTACAGTCAAGCCCACCAATCAAAAAGCCCCACGCTGCACTTATCATCAGTATTTTGTGCTTTATTTATTTATTTATTTTAGCACCTCATTTTTAAATATGATTAGACAACCAAAGCCCATTAGACATTTGAATAAATCTGCTAATGGAACAAGCAAAGATTGAAACAAACACTGAATAAAAAAAGGAATTTGGGAAAACAGACCAGAGCATAAGCAACTTAAAGTAAACAAACAAACTATAATTACTGGGAGTATGAAGTCACAAAACAAGAACAAGGGGACACTAAAGAGAGAACATTCAGAGAGTGAGAAGAATGCTGGGAATTTAAAGGTATAAGAGCAGAAGTAAAAGATAAATTAGAAGGGCTGTAAGACAAAATTGAGGAAATCTCAAAGAAGATAGATCTTTAAAAAAGAGATGGAAGACAAGAAAGAAAAGATAACTAGAAAAACCAATTAACAGGAATTCTAGAAGTAGAAAACAGAGAAAATGAAAAGAAGAAAATGATTAAATAAATGATACAAGAAAGTTTCCTAGGGCAGAAGGGTATAGGTTTCCAGATTGAAACTGTAGAATAGTGAATTTCAAAAGATTTTAAGCAAAGCACATTATCACTTTAAAGCGTTGGAAGTAGTTGCCTTTGGGGACCAGGACAGAGGAGGGGAAGTGTGGGGCTGGGGACTTTGAGTTGTCATTATAAGCTTTGTAGTACAATTTGACATTTTCTACAGTTACATGTTCCATATTGATAGAAATAAAATTTATATTTTAAAGATATGTAATTAAGTTTGCTAGTGAGAAGGAAACATAGACACAGCACTGGGAAAAGGAAGCAAATATTAGGACTTGCTTAGAAATATATATTATCTGACATTATGGAACCATCAGCAAAGTTTAGATCCCATTTCTAAGATTTTTACTAATGGTTTTCTCACCCCTAACACCTGCACTTTGGCTTGAATAGGAGTGTAAGGTCTGAATGCCCTACTCCCAGAATGATCAATAGATACTAATTTGGATTGTGATTCTTTTTTTTTTTATTGTGATTCTTCTTAAGACCCCTTTTGAGTCAGTTCTGCCATCGATGACTGGGTGACCTCAGGCATGTTGCTAATCTCTCTGGACCACAGTCTCTTGTACATAAAATTAGGAGTTGGCTAAGATTAGAAGTCACAAATTGGCAGCCCAGAAAGTAAATCTGGTCCGCAGATGCATTAGGCCCACACAGTGTTTTAAAAACATTAAAAATTTGAGGTATATCTGTCTTTTCTTCAAAAATCAGAAGATCCTGGCAACAATGAACCCACTCTCCTTCCTAGCAACAACCCACTGGGACTGATGGGGCAGATACCATCCAGGATACCAGAGGCCCCTCCTGTCACCTGCTGAGCTCCACTAGGTATTTGAGTTTGAGACCCCTGGGCTAGATCATTGTTTAAGTCCCTTCCAAGTCTAACATTTCATTCATTCATTTGATCATTTATTCATTTAATGACTTTCCACTGAACACTTTCTATATGCTACTACATTAGACACTGAGGACACAAAGATGAATAAGAGTCCTTGCTCTCAATGAATTTATAATCTATGGGGAGTGCTAAAAAATATTTGTAAAAAAATATTTACCGAATATCTGCTAACAGAGGTCAGTACCATGTGCAGTAGCATCTCTAGGATGGATCGTTTCAAGGGAAAGATACCAGGTCTTTACAGAAGCTGCTGCTATTTGAACTGGCTCTTGGAATGCATCAGGTGAACAAAGTGAACAGCTGAGGTCTTGTGCTTGAAGCAGTACATGGACTAGCAGACCATTCCTAGTCATATATAATATTCTACCAGAAAACTTCAGGGACACTTTGAACCCCAGAGAAAAAAAGCTGGGGATAAAATATAATGTTAACGTGTGTCAATGCCCTCCAATCAAAGACCACTGGGAACAAATGGGTTTGCGGACGTATTGTACTGAAAGAGAACACGCACCATGGAGAACCATGAGGCATCTCAGGAAAAGGGGTTAGAAAGAACTTGTTGGAGGATTTGGACTTGTATTAAACGATTTGGGGACAGGTTCAAGGAAGTGGGGCTTGGATTTGCATTGGATGCTATCAGGAAGTAGAGTAAAGCTTTGATTGGGTATCTTAAAAAAACATCTTCTCTAGAAGATGAGAAGAGTGAAGCAAGGCTATAGCTATAATTGGCAAAGAAGCTGCTGTGACTCCTATTAGCCAGACAGGGGAATGTCTGGCCATTTTTGTGGTTTGGACAATGTTCTTGTTTTGCTTTTGTTCAGATATCATTACAAGGAGGTCTTGTTTTGTCTAGATCCATCATGGTCACAGAATGGCCTTGTCCAGTGCTGGTACTCTGTGAGATTGCTTATGTTCGACAGGAGAATATCAAGGCCTGGCTGTGAGGGCCAGGCCAGCTCCCCAGGTCAGAGGCAGCTTTTCCTTGGCTCAGGTGTTTGTGTCTTTGAGAGCTTCAGTGGCCACAAAGCCTTCTCTCAATTTCTCTCTAATTCTCCATTTGAATTTACCTTCAGTTCAGGCAGACTTATTTGTCCAACGCTGATGGACTGTGTTTAAGAGCTCTGCATTGCTCCTCTTCTTGGACAATATCCATGGTCAGCCCTGACCCTGTCCTGGACCAGGTCTCCATGACCTGGGATCACGCGGCCGGATCTACTCAGACCTCTTCTGCTTATTTTCGTGGATGGAGACACACAACTTCTTTCTGCAGAAATATTGGGCTACCCTCTTGTTACTAGCCCCTTAACTGCATTTTCATCCAAAAAATGTTCACATTTAATAACAATCCATGAATTTAAGGCTCTCAGACATAGAAATGATGAACCAGGTCTCCTGTCACCCATTTCCCCTGAGCCCAGTCCATCTTCCCTATCAGCAGAATCATTGTCTGAAATGTCTATTTTAAGTAGTCTCTGCCAGTTCCCTCCTTTCCTCCTCCTGGAGAGAGAGTGAACTCCTTATCCTAACACCTGGTCAGCCTACCTCTGCCTGTTCACCATCCTCACACACCCAGCAACATCCCCAGCTGGACGTCACGCCACCACTCTTCCCTCTGCTTTGCCTGCCTCAGAATTCATTTTCGCTGAGCAGCAGAGTTAGGAACTCCCTGTTTCTCTTTTCTTGTACTTATTTTTTCACATTTCTAGGACTGCATGTGTCTTGTAGGGCTGTGATTTTGATCTGCCTCCCTTGTGGAAGGTACTATGTCTTGGGATCCCTAGTACCTGGCATATAGTACTTGCTCTAAGAATGCATAAAAGAAAGTTTGTATGTATGCTTGTACACACACACATACATATATACACACACACACATATACAGAGAGGGTCCCTTCTACGTCATTCTACTGTGACAGGCCTCAGCCCATGTTAAAACACTTCCAGTGGATGGGAACATCACTCGCTCCTAAGGTGGCCTATTTATTTTGTTTTTGTTTTTGTTTTTGTGGTACACGGGCCTCTCACCGCTGTGGCCCCTCCCGTTGCGGAGCACAGGCTCTGGACGCGCAGGCTCAGCGGCCATGGCTCATGGGCCCAGCCGCTCCGCGGCATATGGGATCCTCCCGGACCAGGGCACGAACCCGTGTCCCCTGCATCAGCAGGCGGACTCCCAACCACTGCGCCACCAGGGAAGCCCCTAAGGTGGCCTATTTTAACTTTCAGCAGTTTTGTTAGAAAGGTCTTCCTTACATCAGTTCCAGATTTGTCTCTCTCTCAAATCGAATTCCGTTTCAAGCCCGTGAAGTTAGCACTATGGCCTTCCTGTCTTCTCTTTTCCCGGAAGACACTAGGTTTTCACTGTCTGGTAAACACATTCCTCTGGATACTTTCCACTTTGTCTACACCCTTCTTAAAACACAAAGCCCTAAACTGGGCAGAATTTTCCAGATGTGGTCTGAACAGTTCAGAGTACAAGAGAACAATCAGCTCCCTCATTCTAGCCTAATATCCCATTTGATTATCTGGCCCCGTTGTCCATGAGTTTACAGTCAGTTCAAACCCTTTGTCTTTAGGGATTTGTAACTGTTTTGTAAGTGCCGTGGCTAATTCATGCCTCTCTCATCTTCACTTGCACAGTTGATTTTTGGGACCCATGGGTAGAAACTTGCATTCATCCCAGTTACATTTCATCTTGTTATATTTAGCCCATTATTGTATTCTTGGCAAGGACTTGTCGCATCCCAGATCTCATCCTGATGGGCGTCGCCCGCAATTTTGTTGACCCTGCTCTTTCTACACCATCTTCCAAGTTGATATAAATGCTAAACAGGACTGGTTACAGTCAGAGCCCTCCTTGTCCTTCTTCCTTATTTTTCTTTCTCTTTCTCTCTTACACTCTGTCCTCCCTGTCTTGTTCCAAAAAGATGCAAAGCAGCTCCCTAGGAGTTAGTACTACAAACTCCTTCCAAGATGACATGAATCCAAACGAGCACCTTTTCAGGGTAGTCATTTAACTGCTTATGGATCCATCTCATGGTCTTGGCATCACACCCAATGTTTTCTCTCACGTCCACAGGATACAATACGGGGCACTCCCGCCCTAACTCCAGACGTATTTAGGCCTATCATAGTTCTGTTCAGAGAGAGACATGCTTTGTTTGTTGCAACTTGTCCTGAAGACCTAGAGGCCAGTTTTTTCTTCTAGGAGCTCATGGTTCATCCCTTTGGTGCTCTGTAGGAGATTCTCCTTTGGGATAGACAAGGTCTTCTCTTTTTTGACAACCTCAATGTACACATTTCCTGTCTTCCAAAACATGAAAAAGAAAATACTGGTATCTGTTAAATAACTATATGTAGTAGCTCTAGAGTGGCATTTTCTCGAAGTTTTTCTTTTGTTTCTAAAAAGGAAGTTGAATTTCAGCTGGAAACTCCATAAATTTAAGGCACCTCATGGGGAGCAACCAAGTGCAGACTTAAGACGTTGAATATAGTTCAGTGAAGATCTTAGGCTCTTTAAACCTGCCTTAAGTTGCTTTCGGGCTTCTCTACTTCCCTTCATTCTTACCTGCTATAGCTAAGAGCTTTGAGGAACACCTTGGTGACAGGAATAGTCTAGTTCAGGGAGTAGAGCCAAGGCCTGAGACCTACAAATGATACTAATCAATGATCTTAAGTCAGCCTTTCTGTCAGTGGAATTTATTTTAGGATATTTAAAATAAGAGCCCAGGGGCTTCCCTGGTGGCGCAGTGGTTGAGAGTCCGCCAGCTGATGCAGGGGACACGGGTTCGTGCCCCGGTCCGGGAAGATCCCACATGCCGCGGAGCGGCCGGGCCTGTGAGCCATGGCCGCTGAGCCTGCGCGTCCAGAGCCTGTGCTCCGCAACGGGAGAGGCCACAGCAGTGAGAGGTCTGCGTACCGCAAAAAATAAATAAATAAATAAATAAATAAATTAATAAAGTAAGAGCCCAAAGATCCTAATCTAACCAAAACCTAGACCAATATATAGAATAAATGGAAAGGAATTAGCTAAGAGAGTTTGACCCTCCTCCCCTGCTTTCCAAAGCCCTCCTGGGTTGCTGGTCAACATTATTCTCTCTTCCGGAAAAAAAAAAGCCAATAAATTCCGAGCTTAACAGTAGAGGTAATGACTAGGCTGAAACTGGAAAGCCTCATAGAATTTTGGGTTCAGCAAAAAAGGTCTGAATGACTTCTTTCGAAGTCAGTTCAGTTATTACTTCCCGTAAGAGACCTTTCTGGGACTCTCCCCAGCCCCCCTGGCAGCCTGGGCACATTTCTGTCACTGTCCTTATTATAGCATCTTGAAATGACCTTTTTACATGTTGTCTGCCCACACTATACCCTGATTTCTTCAAGGCAGGGACTGTCTTATTCATCCCGGTGTCCCTAGTGCCTAGCACTGTGCCTGGCATGGAGCAGGGGTTTGGCAAATATTTACTAAACTCAGTGGAGTAATTTCTCAAGCCTTTTACGTTCATAATGTCCACTGTACATTTTGTTCCACACCCCCTCTCCCTTACTTTTAAAAGGCCATATGAAATTTAATACATTATTTCGGATTCATGAACACTTTGCTCATTACATCAGTCTTGTTAAAGGAGTCCATTATTTTAGAAATCTTCTTACAAGAGAGCTCTTTGTCACTGCAGAAAGTTTTCCATGGATTGCTGGAGCTTGAGGGGACAGGGCATTCTCTGTACCTTCTGCTTTCTTAGGATTGTAGAAGGTTAATGAGGAGTAAAAACTTGAAGCATCATCTCATCAAACCCCTCAGGACAGGAAACTCAAGCTCAGAGAAGTAGAAGGGACTTCCCAAAGACACACAGTGAGTAAGTAGCAAAGTCAAGATGAGAACCCCAGTGCCGTGAGGCTGGTGCTCTTTCCCTGACCCCCACCTTCAACCCATGAGATCTGCTCACTGGACTCTCGGCCTCTCTAACCCTTCAGGTTATAAACCATGGTCCCCAGAGGCGAGGTAAGGCTGGGGCAGGCCTCCCACTGAGGAAAGGCCTACATTGGGGCACTGTTCATATGGACAGCACTAGGATGCCCTGGAAACGAGGTGGCTCTGCCCTCCACACACTCGCCCTCTAGAACGTCTGCATACCACACATCTGACTGCTGCTCTGGAGGGAAGGTAAAGGCACCCTGGAGGTGGCTATGATGTGCGGATCACCCACCGTGGGCCGGGACAGTGCAGCCCTATCTTCATGAAGTGAACCACTGGGCTGGGAAGATGGCCAGGGAGTCAGACCATTGCCACGCAGTGTGCACTGCAGAAGACAGGGCTACGGGAGCACACAGGAGGGGCAAAGACTCAGCTGTGGCGGAGAGGGCGCTAGGAGGTCCCCTAGGTGCAAGGGATGTTTAGGCAGAGTCAAGGCAGACATCGTATAAAAGCACCTTACAACAGACCCTTTACAATAAACTGTGTCCCTATCTGGGCACCTTGTGAGAAGGGTCAGATCTGGACAGGCAGTGTTTGAGGACAAAAAAGTCTGAGGTTTCTTTAGTCTCCAACCACCACTAGCCAGGTAAACAAAGGGGGCCACAGCCCATCGTCAGTAAGGATATTCCAAATTGCA